>NC_133481.1:5069660-5278317 GCF_025370935.1 Choristoneura fumiferana | reverse complement strand
ATATATTTTTATGGTACCCTTGAATGAACAATGTAGCCATTTATTAGCAAACCAAATTTACTATTTATTTCATTTAATGCTACTAAAATTCTTATCTTATATTTTAAATTCTGATATTTTTATTTGCATTGAAAATTAATCAGGTTATCCTTAAATTGTTTTTCAAGTATTATAATAGCTGTCTCGAAAATTTTCAGTCAGTAGCATCGAACACTATCTCTTTAGTTTAGTGGCACAATGTTGTAAGCAAACTACATAACTATATTGACTCCATCAATACAAAGAATTACCTGGACATTGCGCTCATACACATTAAGGCTGTACTCTGCATCCACCACAGTGCTGTTTGGCTTGAACCGTTGCACCTTCAGCTGTTTTGCTGGTGTCGCCCAACTGTGTACAACATCATTGGCTTATGGAACTGGAGAACAGGCTTGAGAATTGAAAAGTAAACTAATTAATGTTTTTATACTAGGAAATTAGACCCGAGTGGCAACTTATAAAGGTTGCAAGTTTAAAATTGTTCCAGCCTAATATTATTTGGAATGAAATTGACTTGGTAACCAATCAAATTTTTACATGCTTGCTAATTTCTAAATAAATACTTATCAGATCAGAACACTGTAACCTTTTTCTAATACACCATTTAATTTGATCTTCCAGAAATTGAATGCAGTTTGATTTTATTACACTTTTTTACAAAACTGTAAAAAAGTTTGAGTTGTTCACAAAAAGAGAGTAGTATGTATTTAGAAGTAGTTTGAGAAGTTTGTATAATTTATAACTAAAGTTTGACCATGAATGCATGTGGTGAAGTGTTCAAAGACATCTTTTTATGGCCTGCCTTATTGCAGAAAAATTATTCCCAAATGTTTCATGTGCCAAACTGTTTTATTTCCCCAACTCTCAATTTTCTCTGAAACCAAACATTTTTCTCAGTGTATTTCCTTGTGGTATTAGAAGGCAGTAGGTAGGTTAGGCTAGCTATATGGAATTAAAAAAAAATAGTTTCAGAGAAAATTGTGAGTTAGGAAATGAAACACCAAAAAGACAGAGATCCTTCCTTTACATAATGTTTGCAAACACTACGAGTCAGCGCTACATTCAAGAACTGATTAGTATTTAAAAACATTTTATACCTGTCATCAACTTGCAGCCCCATTACTTCAGCATATCTGTGGATTTGGCTCTGACAGGCCTCAAGCAGGGCAAAGTCGTACCCTTTGATTTGAAGGTTCAGACAGTCATATACAGGTTCGTCGGGCTCCATACTCTACAAAATTAACGATTTTTAATACAAAATTCAGTTGTTTACTGAAGTTATACCTTTGTGATGTGAATACTTACTATGAGGTAATCAGGTTCATATAAGTCTGTTTTCGTTCGCTTTTGGGAACATTGTGAGGTGCCGAAACAGGAAAGTTTATTGGGTTGAATAAAACGGTCGAGCCTTGCCTGCATTAAAAGAATAATTATATTAAAAATGTAACCTACAATTTATTTTAATTATTATTTTGAGATGCTTACTAGTCTGGATAGTCTTAGACTGAACATTTCTGATGTTTTATTTTATTTTATGGTAAGATTAATTGAGTTAATGTAGTACAAAATCTAGCGCAAAGAACAAAATGACACAAAAATAAAATAGCAAGTCAAATACTCAAATTGACATTTGACATTGACAGACACCTGACAAGTTGACACATTTGAAGGCGTATTTTGTTTGTTGTGATACGATCAAGGATGTGATTAATTAAATTGAAGTTTATTTCATCTTTATTTTGTTCATTGAGTTATTTCTAACTTCAGAGATAAATTTATCGTAATCTTTGATGAAATGTAAAAAACGCCTCTGTAAGCAAAACTACCAACATTAACAAAAAAATTAAGGGTCCGTTTGACCAGACGACCAACTTTTTAAGGTTTTAGTTCACACACACTTGATATACACTATTTCCAACACGAACCGATTGCGGGCCGGCTAGGGGGATAATGGTTTTATCTGATGTGGCGCATGGTTTTATTACACTAACATTATTCGTGGCATTATTTTAATTTTAGTAAGTCATATCACTCAATATTGTTTTTATTAAAATGCTGGTTGTATTTGCACATGATTAATCAATTATAAGAAACCTGTGCTGTCAAAATTTTGTCTATGAACGCTCCTCGCTTGGAACTTGCCTTGGTATCGAAATGGAAAGAGCGGTGTAATTGTAATAGTTTTGTAGGTTTTTCTTGTAATTGTGTAAAGACAAAATAAATGGTGTAAACTTGAAATTATTTCGAAGATTCCCCAAAGGATACTATGGCGTCAACAGGCAGTACACCTTTTCCTAAATGGCAACTGGCCATTCTACTCGGCGCACCATTAGCCATTGGCTTAGGTTACCTTTATCTAAGGAATAGATTAGATGATCCCGAAAAGAAGAAAGTAGCCGAACTGAAAGCCAAAACAACAATTTCATTGGACAACGAGGAGAATAATGTAAAATCCGCCGAAAGTGCTATCGACCGTGCCATGAAGCTGAAGGGTGCTGGTAACCGCGCGTTCCACGCAGGCGAGTACGACAAGGCGATCTCCTTGTACAACGAAGCCATCGAGTCGTGTCCGCCTGACCGGACGGTTGACTTGGCCACCTTCTACCAGAACCGCTCGGCCTGCTACGAAAAGCGCGAGATGTGGGATCAAGTCAAGGAGGACTGCACGTTCGCGCTCAAGCTCAACGAGAAATACGTTAAGGCGTTCCTACGGAGGTCGCGCGCTGCTGAGAAAAGCGGTGACCTTGTTCTAGCATTGGAGGACGTTACTTCTGCGTGTATTCTTGAAAGGTTCCAAGTGCAAAGTTCTCTAGTCAATGCTGATCGTATTCTGAAGGCCCTAGGGCGGCAACACGCGCGAGAGGCTCTCGCGAAGCGCAACCCTGTCATGCCATCCAAGCACTTCATCAAAACATATTTCTCTGCTTTCTCTGAAGATCCTATTACAAAGATACAATTAGATGAAAAGGCAACAACCGGATTCGCCAAGGCGAAACAAGCTCTTGATGCACAGGATTATGATGCCATTGTGGAAGCATGCACAGCAGAGTTGGAGGCTGATGGAAAGTACAAAAATGAAGCTTTATTACTGCGCGCTACCTTCTACCTCTTGCTGGGTAGACATGAGGAGGCTCAAGCCGATCTTGGGAGCGTGATTGACAGTGATGCTTCTACTAAGGTGAAGGTAAATGCACTGATCAAGCGAGCCTCTCTGTACACCCAATTGGAAAATACAGAACGCTGCTTGGAAGACTTTGCCAAGGCTGCCCAGCTGGATCCCAACAACTCTGACATCTATCATCACCGCGGGCAGGTATACCTGCTCTTAGAGCGCATGGATGAAGCCACCGCTGAATTTGCTAAAGCCGTCCAACTCAATCCTGATTTCTCTATCGCCTATATCCAAAAATGCTATGCCGACTACAGACATGCGCAGTTGAACAAGAATGTGGGTGCTCTGACTCAGGTCAGGTCAGATTTTGAGAGGGCACTGGAGAGGTTCCCCCGTTGTGCTGAAGCTTACATCCTATTTGCTCAAGTGTTATCAGACCAGCAGGAATGGGGTCGGGCAGAAGCCTTGTTTGACTCGGCGCTGTCTGTGGACCCCCACAACGCCACACTCTATGTGCATAAGGGCTTGGTTCAACTTCAGAAAAGCACAGATTTCGACAAGGCTGTGAAACTTATCAATAAAGCTATTGATATGGATGACAAATGCGACTTTGCTTACGAAACACTGGGCACCATTGAGGTGCAAAGGTAAGCAATCTTTACCTTTTTTTTAACTACCAATAAAAGAACCACTTTGTAAATGTTTTTATAACAACAAAAAGACTTAAGTCACACCTATACATTTTTAATAAGAATTACTTTGAAACAGTGGTATGAAACAATCCTTGATTTTATTTATTTAGCTTGACTTTGAGGACATGATTCATAAAACCAACATCTACAAATTCTACTGAGAACATTAACTCAAAATCATGTGTAAACAAACCATGTGTACCATTAATAAGTATGTAGAGTTACACAAATAAATGGTAAATAAATACATAGGAGTGTTAAGAAATTGTCTTGATTTAAATGTATTTGTTGCATTATTGTTCTCAGGGTCAAAGGTCAGTTCAACAAGGTTTGAACGGTGTAATCAGACTTGCAAGAGTTGTTATCAACAGAGTACATTTGTGGCATTGCGCCAATATGAATTTAGGCCACTTCAGCCTCACATGTCTTAATTGACTTTCGTTTTTTGGCATTCAGGCATAGATTGAACTGTACAATGATTTAACTTCAACATTATTATCCATTATTTGTTCAGATTACTCACTATCAGTAAGTAGTGTCCTTGGAACGTAAGATAGTAAAAGATTATAATTTTTTGCATAAGCAGTTTCATTGGGGATTGCATGGTTTTTATCTCAAGTATTTGCCTAGTTATGTAATGAGCAGACTCACTTACAATGTGTAATGTATTCAAATATATGAATTCATAATAGGTGATGGATAAACACATGATAAATTGATTGATTGCTAACTTATGTATATATTAGCTCTGAGACATACACTATCTTGGTGTAAAATAAAGTGTTCAATATAAATCATGAGGTGTAAATTGCACCAAGAAGTCAAATTCTGCAACTGAAAATTTGTGTTACCTCATCATGCATAAGCCTCTGAACCGATTTAGATGATATTTGATATGGAGGTAGTTTGACACTCGGGGAAGGTGATAGGATAGTTTTAATCTCGGTAAGTTGCGGGAACTATCCCGCGGGGTGGGCGCGCGATAAACAAATTCTTAGCAAACAAAGTCACAGGCAAAAGCTAGTATTTTTTAAAGTTCAGAGTCAATAAGGAATACGAAATACTAAGTCGTATGTGCGCCACAAACTGAAAATGTTTGAGAACCCCTGTAATAGTTTGTAATTGTAAATGTAAATTAAAGCATTTTGATGGCTATTTTGCTGACTAGCTTTTATTTTTTTTTTCCAGAGGAAACCTCAAACGATCGCTGGAGCTGTTTGAGAAAGCCATCGCTCTGGCGAAGACGGAGCTGGAGATGACGCACCTGTTCTCACTGAAGGACGCGGCGGCGGCGCAGCTGAAGGTGTCGGAGCGCTGGGGGCTCGACTGGACCGTCAGCTAGGCGTGTCGCCCCTCCCGCATCGCACGCAAAACATACAAGGCATTTGCCAAGTGAGATTGGCCTTACAACACTGTTTTCTTTTAAATTTACATTTGAAAAGTTTTTTGTGACTTAAGTACTTATTTCTGCTTGTTTTTGAAGATTTACTCGAACATTATAGTCAAATTGAACCGATGAGTGGTGTCTCGGATAGATTTGAAGCGCTTTCACGCGAAGCCCCGCCGCTAGCCAGGCTTTTTCTCGGTGATAGTTTGCCGCTACTATTAATCGAGGCACTTTTTTCGTTATATTTTGTTTGCCAATAGTCTGTAAATGTTTAGGTGCAACTTTGGTCTAAATGCAAACTTTGTAAAGCACAGGTGAGTTATAACTGGACTGGAATATCTTGCAGTGATGTATGGAATGGTGAGATATTTTTGGAAATGTTACTAAATTGAACTATGATAATTGTTTCTAGGTGTCACTTTAGGCTCATTTCAAGAGCAAAAATTCCATCGGTGTACAAAATTTGTTAACATAGGGTACAAAGAGCTACATTTTGCTATATGTATGTTAATCGGATGATACCTGTCTCCTTATTTTCTACCATCACCATGACACAAATATGATGATTATTTTAGTAAGGGTAGCATACATACCTAAGTGATCAACAGTTTTACTACACTTCATATTGAAGTTGTTGCTGTATCCATACGAAAATATTATGTACCTATTGTTAAAATTATTGTAGTGATATAGTTCTTGCATTTAAAATATAATAAAATCTATATTTTGCGTCTATAGATATTTAATAAAATGCTGTGAATGTATATAAGACAAAATTTGAATGAATGGCATTAGAAAAATAATTCTGTAGCACCAGTGAACTATCACTAATATAATATAATTATGTATGACACAAATCGTATGTCAAAGCTTTCGTACATATCTATGTACCTTATTTATTATGTCCAGAAATTTTGGTGTAATGTTCTCGTACAGATACCTGCATGCTGCTGTATTGTGATATTATTGTTACTAACAAAATCTACCCCGTCTTAACTAGTAGTGGCAGCCGATCAATGTAAATGGATTGTATTGTAGGTCACAAAGCTAATGAATAAAATTATATTTTTTAACCAGTTTCCATTCACAACATCGTATAAATAATATAACGACATTTAATTATATGGAATTATCAGTGATCCTACATACAAGGACGGATGTATATTCTTACATTACATTATTCATAATCGTAATAATAAGTTGATTTCCTCAACTTGGCGCGAGCACGGCCTATCTTGCCTCCTACATCTTATAACTATACCATGACTCTTCCATATATATTTTTTTTCTGGGTAAGAGCTATAAAATTGTAATAAATTATATAAGCTACGATTACTGTGCATGTACAGGTGGCCAGGCTAGACTGGGCAATGCAATAAAATGAATAAAATAAAAGTTCATCTACAGAAATGTGCAAACGAATTTTTAAGGTACCTTTCGTTATGTCTGTAAATGCTTGATTGTTTTGAAGCGTTGGTGGCATCTAATTTGAACTTTGCCACCGGATTGTAGCCGTTTTGAAAACTGTTTTGAGTTGAAAGTAAGCCTTTTCGCCATTGTAGATACTGTTATGAACATCACAGGTTTTGTACAATTGTTAAAAGTAATTCGGTAGTGTAGTAGCGTTTCGAAGAACGCTTGAGCCGAAGCGGCGGCGCACTGCAAACGGGTGCATTCAACACATCACCTAGTTGCACCAGGCGGAACTTTCACAAAGGTATTCTAGCTTTTAGCAAAGTTTTTAAATTGTATGTATCTAGATAGATTTACAAAATGTCGAACGACGGTAGGTGTTTTGGATGCATCCTCGCCTTGTTTTACCAGTTAGATTGTGAATTTAGAACTGCTCGCGGAGATTGTTGTACGAGAGTTGTTACCTCACCGATAGTGAATAGATTCAATTTATGAAAAGTACGAAATACATTATTCGAAACGACGTCATGGTTTTTATTTTATGCGTCTTAAGTGTTATTGAGCATTTAAACTTTTACGTAGGTACAGCTGCCATCAGATATAGTTAATACTAGCATGTTGCCCGCGACTGTCTTCGTACATACATACATACATAAAATCACGCCTCTCCCAGTGTAGAATTCGTTTACCGCTGTACGGCGGGTACTATAAATTTTTTAGACATTTACGGTTCGAACTCTAGTATTCCAGTGTATCACCTCCGGAAGATCCTATATCGTATGTCGGTCACCCTTCATATTATACGGCTAGCCCTTGCGTAGGTATATGTGCATAGTTAATTTATGATTATGCATTGGAATAAGCTTTACTGTCCGCTACTGTCCGTACAATATAGGAATGGACAGAAGGAAAACAGCTACTTTATAGTGCATGCTTGAGGAAGTCATTTAATAAATTGCATTTTTTTGGTATACAGGCCAAACTTAATTCTAATAAAATTCTAAATAAAACATCGAAGACATCAATATTCGTTTAATTTATTCATTAACTAGCTGTTGCCCGCGACACCGTTCACATATAATTATGGGAATTAGGGAACTATGCAATTTTCTGGGATAAAAACTATCCTATGTCCTTCTCCGGAACTAAAACTCTGTATACTGAATTTTATCTCAATCTGTCCAGCGGTTTAGACGTGAAGAGGTAACAAACAAACAAACAGACTTACAAATGTATAGTTCCCGCGGGATAGCGATAAACTAATTCTACGCGGACGGAGTCGCCGGCAACAGCTAGGTTTTTATAATTCTGGTTTAGCTTTAATCATCCCGCTTAACAAGTTGGTCATGAGTTTACTTATTTGTCATACGTATCTCAAAGTATTTTTAGTTTTATTGTTGTTTGCTGTCGATGCAAGTGGCCTTCTGTGCTACAACGGTACCTTCACGTCTCTCCAGTTCGGAGATGATCCCCTGGCGTCCAGGGGCGCGTTCAGCCCAAGAGAACGTGCTATAGAGAGACTGCGATGCGCCTCGACCGTACCCTGTGGAGGTTATATCTCATAGTCACGTATTTTCTCAATTCTGGAACAGCCTATTTTTCGAAGTGGAGGAACGTTGCTCGGTGTATTTGTACACACGATTGTCCTTACGACAGAATAGCGTTTGAAATTTTTGAGTACCTCGCACGGTTTGATTAGTAGCAGTAGCAGGGAAGTAAGAAAAGGCCGTACAACGCTAGCTAGGTAAATAGAAGGTAATTCACGACTGTTTTACCTCAATGAACTAAAAGAATTTCCTTGCTCACCCGCGACCTTACGATAGCTAAGCTTATGCAAAATATGCGTGTTCACACAGTTCCAACACCTTCACACTGTAAGAACACACACCAATCACACAAACCCATCTATCACCACCACCACACTACACTGACGCGTTTCGAACTCAACCAGAGCTCATCTTCAGAGTGACACACCATGTACACCATGCTACCAGTTGTTAGACTAACAAACCACAACCACAGAATAACTAATCCACGACCACCGTTTTAATTTGTCACTGTAACTCCCCAAGTACCCACATATTTTATGAAACAAAACAAAACTACCCACAAATTATTAATAAATTTTAACTGTCCTTCAAAACTACCTTGATTTTTATTTATTTACTGTCACTGTACCTAGCTATGTTTTTAAATCACCATGATTGTTATAGGATTAGGTATAGCATGGGACTGACTGAGGTTTGTATAGTTTCGCTGTTTTTTAAACATACTACCTATTTATTCACAACTTTAAGAAATGTAAGGATGTCACTCTGATCTGACAATATTCTGTCATCATCTGTAACGTCACATTTTTGATTCTGGTTTTTGAGTGGATCACACTCACTGTTATTTAACAAAGTATGTTATCAAATGTGGATAGCACAGTGTTGTTTTTTACTGCTTAACTTTATTGGTTTGTCGACGGGCTTGCTCTGCTACAACTGTTCGTCCACGAACCGCGACTGGAACCACTGCAGCGGGGACTTCGGCACAGCTTCTCCGTTTGCTTTCAACTCTTCTCGCTTGTTCCTGATCAATTGCACTGGAGGTCTTTATTTAATCTTGAATTAAAGTTACAGGTCAAAAGAATAGTTAGTTACCAACTAACATGGTGGCGCTTTAGCCTTCACAGTTTTAACAATTTCAGTAATGTTACCTAGGTATACTCATATATACCTACCTACTAGTACCCAAGTAGTGGCTTTTATTAGTTTACTTGTTACTCATCATCTTCACGTATTATTATTAGTACCTGGGCGACCGAGCTTTGCTCGGGCTAAAACTCGGTAACAATCGTTGTCCCAGAGATAAGACCAAGTTAGATCGATTTTTCATCCCCGGAAACCCCTACATAACAAATTTTATCGAAATCGTCGGAGCCGTTTCCGAGATCCCCGAAATATATATATACAAGAATTGCTCGTTTAAAGGTATTAGATTTTGAACATGAAACTACCGTAAGACTCACTCATATTAAATATATTGACCCGGATAACTCACGTCTTAAAGGAGTGCGCGTGTTGCAAGCTGCTGAGTCGCGTTGCTCCGAAGACGAAGGGCTACGGATTAGCCCGAAACATGTCGAGCTAAACTCGATTTAAGACGTGAGTTATCCGGGTCAATATATTTAATATAGGTATTAGATTATTATTATATTACCTACCTACTAGTCTTAAGCGCCTAACGTAATTTTAGTGGCAATAACTTAAGTAAGGTGAACCAGGGATTTTATAGGTACAGTCACCATCAGAAGTCGCTATACACTTCAGGTGCTCAAAGAAAGGTAAACGTTTAAATTGTCAAAAAGTTGTTGACTGTCATGGTAGTATTTACTTGTGAGCGCTCAACGTGTCAAAAATACCTAAACAGGTGATATTCATTAATTTCTACACTCCTAACAAGTCATTGATACCTTATATGTCAAAAAATCACTGGTATCTAAGCAGTCAACATATCAAATATATCTGAACAACTGGAAAAATAGACATTTAACGTAAAAGTAGACGTACGGTCTACAATTGGCGGAATTATCGCGTAGGTAACAAACATACCAAAAAAATACAGCTTCCTCCTTTTTTTGAAGTCGGTTCAAAATGAGCCTTAACCTCTACACCGCCACAAAAAAAACGGAGTGACATGCTTTGTACGCCACAGAAAAACCAGCGACAAATGAACTTGATTTTTAATTTCATTGCAGAAGGATTTTTATGTTGGTCACAAAGAGTATTGGTCTTACTATACCAGTATTATGTAATGTATAAGAATGTTGGTCACGTATAGATGACCGTGGCGTGCGAGGCATTCCATTGGCTGTCACGACTAGATGACTGGAGTGGTGAAGAGGTTAAATAAACCTCCTTCGGTCAGTCGGATAAAAAGTCGGATGAGCGTTTTGCACGTGTTATTTCAGATAATGCGATGTGTTTCGTGCGGTCTTGGTCGGCGCGGGCCAAGCACGCGTGGCTGGTCCAGCGCGGCTGCTACCAGGCCGGCAAGGAGGACCCCCTGCCGCGGGGGCTGCTCACACCCACGAGGGCCATGGCTTGCAAGCGCGAGAGGTGATGACGTCACGCTGAAAAATTCCACTAATACCTAACTAATATAAATGTGAAACTTTGTACAGTGCGATTATCTCCACTTTGACACTCGGCAATTCTACAATGATTGAAATCAAGATTTGGTCATAACCGCAACAACGTCTAATCCGGCTTTGTATATTAGACAAGTTAAAAAGTTTGATAGTAAAAAACAAAACAAATAGTAATTTGTCGTAATTTGTTTGTAATTTACCTTTACGATTTAAACCGAGACATACAGTCGAGGTCAACAATATCTTTACCCTTTAGTACCTTGTCACCGTAAGCCTTTTTAAACATAAAGTGACAGCGACAAGGTAGTAAAGTGTAAACATTCTTTGACCTCGACTATACATGGAGGTCATCGCTCTGGTATTGCAGTACAGAAACATGGAGTTATTTTCTTACTTAAACTGAGCTTTTTTTTTCAGGCTTAGCGACGCTGAATACAAAGTATGCCTCTGTCAAGCGGACTGGTGCAACTCGGCGAAATCACACTTCCCACACAGAACGCTACAGTTCATGAAAACTCTAATTAGTATAACATTTATTTTTATACCTTATTTGTACGCGCTTGGCCACTAATTGTCGACTTTTGCTTGCTCGGAGTGGTTGAATAAATGCGGAATTATTTGCCGCTTTCACTTTATCTGAGTCTATTTCCACGAAAAGGATGGTAAGAAACTAAGAAGTGTGTGTTAGTGGGACGCGTCCGCCGCGGCTCGGGAGCGCCGGAGCGCCCAACATGGCCGCGCCTCACTACAACCTGCAGTTTTTTTGTACGCTGCTGCTGAACCTACATAATTAAGAAGAAAATAATTTTCACATCGCCATCAATAGATATTGGGCTACTTACTTCGCATAAGTAATGAGTTTACCTTCGATCTGCTGAGCTTGGCGTGTCGCTCGATGCCGGCTCTTACAGTTACAATTAGGAAAGTATCTAATTACATATTCGAGCCCGGTTTGTAAGAATATAAAATCACATGTTTACAATACCTGCCTTATCTGATTTGTTAGCTAATATATTAATTTTATATTAATCACAGTCTTCCAATACTTTAAGGCGAGCAACAATAACGGGTCTCTTCTCATACCACTTTACTTTGTAAGGACCGCAATTGGTACCTTAATATTCCTTACAGGTTATGGGCCCAGTAAATATAAGTACATTGTCAAGACGTAACTATATTTATTAATAGCGAAAATAACTTAATATGGTCAGTCAATATAGTCTTAATTACATTTCAATAAATTACCTAGTGATGTGACAGAGTTCATCTTTCGTCGTCGTCATCATCGTCATCGTCATCTTCATCGTCGTCGTCATCGTCCTCGAGGTCGTCGACGACGCTGGCGGCCGCGTCGCTCGTCACCGCCTGCGCAATGAGCCCCGTAATCCCCGTGTCATTCCTCTGACTTTTAAGGAAATCAAACACGTACTCCTCTATTTTGTCCTCGTCAAACGGCAGTAAATCATCCAAGCCAACCTGTCTTTTCGTCCGCGTGCCTTTGGTCTTCTTATTTTTGTAATTATCTATATCCACATCGCTATCTACAATGCCTTTCCTATATATTTCCACGGGCACATCGCTTCCATCGCTTACGTCGTATTTGATGCCTAAGTTAGTTTCTTGAATTTCGATGGAACCAAAGCCGTTGTCCAGCAAAGATTTTAAGTTCTGTGTTCTACTTGTCCTGTATGCGGCCGGTTTTTCATGTTTAATCTTGTCTTTAATTGGATGTAAATGTTTTACTTCGTTGGTTTCATTTTGTTTCGGTATTTCGTTATCTATATCGTTATTATGACTAATAGGTTTTGGTTTTGAGCCATACGTTTTGACTTTTGAATGTCCTTGTATGATGAGATACATAGGTACGGCGGGAGCCTCCGTCGTTGACTTACGTTGTTCAGAAGTCTCAACAGTAGTTGTAGTTTTTGGCGTCGTGTAGCGCATGTGCAGGTAGGGATCGTGACTAGACGCGGGTTTTTTGTGATTGAAACTGTTAGACACAAATGGATTTACGTTAGCAGGTTGTGTGTCCAGTGTGCTTTCTGTAGTTTCCCTAACTGGTGGAGGTTGCATAGTTTGCATCGTCTCTAGTTTGGAAGGATCTTCTGTCAGCTGATCTTTGAACACTTGTATATTATTTGATGCATGCGCGTAAAGATTGTCCTCGGGTCTTTCTGGCCCATTCACTAGAGGCATGCTCATCATGGAGCCTAGCATGTCGAAAATAGAGGGGTTCTCGGTGCTTGGTCGAGAAGTAGGAGTCGGAGTTGGCAGGAAATGTGTTGTTTGCTTGTTAGTCGTTGTATCGTCGTAATATTCTGGAGTTTCAGTAAATGATTCAGATACTGTCCATGTGCTTGCAGCTTCAGTGTAGGTTGTGAGTGGGGGCGCGGTCTTTTCAGTGCGTGGTGGTGCTGTTGGGATAAACGTCGGCAACACTACTGGTTTTCGAGTTACGAGTGGCGGAGGAGGAGCCTCGGACAACATCGGTTTGTAGAATGCGTAGGGCTGTTTCGACAAGTCGAAATGATCGTTTAGGATGAAGTTTAGTGTATCATTAACGTCACTTTCGTCTAGTGGAGTCGTGGGTCCCCATCCTGCGTAATCGCTGCTTACCGAGCTGTAATTCGATTTAGTGTGATTAGAGTTTAATATCCAATTTTGATTTGTAGTCGATGATTGGTAGATTAGATTTGATTCCTGAAGGGCATACAGCGAGGTGAGATGTTCTGGAACATTCGTTGTAGTGTCTCTTGTTTCGTATATAAGTTCAGTAGGTTTTGGATGAGGAGTCTGTGGTGGTGATGTTTCATCTCCAAGTATGAAGAGTGGCGCTTTGTGGCCCGGCGGCGGAGGCGGCGGTGGTACTAAGATAGTCATGTGATAGTGGTCACTGAGCTTGTATTGGAAGTCTTCGTATTTGGGGGGCGCCGGGCGGTGGGGTCGCCGGGACGGTGGTGGGGGCTGGCGAGCGCCGATGCTCGGTTTCCTAGATGATACGCCCAGCATGAGGACTTCAGATTTTCTTTCGGGGTAATGTTCTCGTTCAAGCCTGGTGTCTTCTGCCCAGTAGTGCACGCGTTCGAGCACAGGCGGTTCATAGTCGTATGTCGGGTCGTTCCGCAGCGGGTCGCCACGGCCTGTCAACGGTCGCCATTGTTCAAAATCCATCCGTGGGGAAAACATGGACGCCGATGCCGTAGCTATGGTATCTTCGGCGGCGACTGTAAAACAAAACATAGATTTGTAGGTCTAACCCGAGCTGACTGAAGTAAGCGTTGGCTAGGTTAAAAATTGTTGGCTATTTATTTACTTACAGGAAACGTTTGCGAGGTGTTTGAGGGAGGAGCTGTCGGCTGCTCGGAACTCCGCGACCGACGCTGCCAGCAGCCCGATCAGCGCCCCCATCATTTTATGCCCGTGTTTCTGGAAATATAGTACCAGTATACTTATAAGTGTGTTGTGTTGTGTTGTATGTTGTAAGCGGTCTTGTGCGAACCAGAGTTTACTCTATGTTTTTAACCCCCGACGCAAAAAGAGGGGTGTTTTAAATTTGACCGCTATGTGTGTCTGTGTGCGTCTGTCTGTGGCACCGTATCTCTTAAACGGGTGAACCGATTTGAATGCGGTTTTTTTTATGTGAAATCAGGTTTTCTATCAATGGTTCTTAAACATGTTTCATCAAAATCAGTTCAGACATTTTTGAGATATTGAACTTTGAAGTGACAAAGTCGGGTGTTTTCAAACTTTTTGTTGGTTACGTTATTTTAACTTTGAATCTAGACCGTGCGAGCATCAATACAGGTTCCCTTTATCTTGCATAATATCGATTCTGCGAAATCCACTTCGTATAACAGGTATCTCACAATTTTTTTTAGCCGAATGATACTTTTGTATAATCATAACTTTGCATAACTATCAGTTCTAATACCTAATAGCCATTTCTCAGAATATTAAATAGCAGACCACTCTTATCGCCGAATATACTTCTGCAGAATATTAAATAGCAGAACATTAGTATTGCCAAGGACTATATATTATGTACTACTGTAGTATATATGAAGGGTCCACGGAAAGAACATGCCTAGTCACCTTTTTTTAAAATTGAGATTTTAATCTCAAAATGTAGAGCTCACAAAGTACTATGACTTACCACTGAATTAAATAATCTGAAAACAATATAAAATCATTTTTTTTATCTTTTAAATAAATGGTAACCATAGTACCTAAGTGTTCGTGATGAGTAACTTTCTCAAAAAGTTGCTTAGGTGACTAGACATGTTGTTTCCGTGGACCCTTCATATGGTTCTTGGTATCGCCGATTTTTAAATAGGTACTAGTTTGGACTATTGTATTTTCATGGAATTTTAAATAGCGCTGACTTTAATATGGCGTAATGACATAGTTAAAGGAACTTACAGAGCTACCATAAGAATGGGTTAAGGTTAAAGGCCAGCAAAGTAAGCGTGCTGTAACAGCAGCAGGCAAAGCGCCAGAACAGAACAGCAGCTACATAGTAGGTTGGGTTAGGTTAGAACTGCGACACCAGCAGCGAGCGAGCGAAGCGAGCGTGCCGCGGCAGCGGCCGGCAAAGTGACAGAATCTTACTGCTGCTAATAAAGGATAGGTTAATATAGAACTACAATTAATTTCACTGTCGTAAGAGTCGACTGAGGATATAGGTTAAGGTATACCGTAGGCGACAGGCATCAACCTGTCACTATTGTACCGTTTTTGTCAAACTTAAAACCAAAACTTGCTAAAAGTGGCTCTGAAGCGGAAAAGTTTCGTGTGCTCTGCCTAACCCCATTCGGGAATACAGGTGTGATGTTTGTGTGTGTGTGTACAATTAATAAATTTAATTGCAAGGAATGTTTAGTAACATTTTATTCTGCTTTTTATTATCCTTATGCAAAGTAATATTATGAGATACTTATGTCTTTCTGCGTACCTATAAATATTAATCTCATCGATATTATGTGATGTTAATATTCTGCTTTACAAAATTATGAGAAATTATAGTATGAGAAAAAATATATTTATTTTTATTTTATTTATTTAGTGTATTGGGCACCTTTGCACCAGGTATGACGCAGGCGGTTTATTTGACTAATTATGATTGTATATTTGTTTTAATTTTAATATCTTGACATTGTTATTTCTTTTATTACTAAATTGCTTAACACGACAATATTATAATTTTTTATTTATTATGCGAAAAGTAACTCGGTGATATGATGATTCTGCTCAAGATTGTTATCAAGATTCGTTATGAGAAACCGATTCAAGATTATATTCGCAATACATAGTCATCTATCATCAGAAGATGTCAGATCCACTATCTTGCGTAGATCATATAAAATAGGTACACAAGTATTATATCCATAAGTTTCATTTCAAAATAATTACCTCTATGTAGAATGTGTCGTTAAATAGCGAAAATTACATTTCAAGTTCAGGTCAAAATTTCGTCCAACATATTAACGCTGGAAAACTTTTTTACGCGTTCCTTATGATGTACCCAAAGGTCTCCACCAAAATTTAGCTTTGTCGATTTTTTTAAATTTGACCACTACTATTATGTACTCGTATTGTCCGGATTACATGGTCACTACTGTAAACGACTTCCAGTTTTAAAATGAACAATGCAAGATTAAGTACTTAACTTTCATAATGACGTCGGCCAGGCCAGAGTTTGTATCGAGAACTTTAAGTACTCACTTTAGCGATGTTCTTGGTACACTACCGACATTAATAACGCTATGTACGGCTGCGGTGTGCTTTTCGGCAATTAGAGCGGTGCCGACCTGCCGCAGGGGGGCTACTACGAAATTCAAAAATCGAAGTTCGTGTCGTACCGTCCCACTCACTCTCGTATTAAATAACATTAGCGTCCGCTGACGGCAAAATACGAAGTTCGAGTTTTGCACTTCGTAGTACAGGGCCAGGTTTTTTGGCCGAGCTCGTTAAAATGCCAGGCGGCAGGAAGAAAGACTTCGCGAGACATTACCGCCATCCCCTTGCACTGCCCGTAGTAACCATATGAATGCCTGACCTCGATACCTCATTATGGGTTATGCTTCTTTCTCTGGCTTAAATAAGGTGGATATGCTGCCCGGTTTGTTTGTGTGCCAGTACAAAGTTTAGTAGATTTTGATAAGATTTGTTTTGATTGTTGTAAAATTACATAAGTAGGTACTTAATCTCTCGTGAAACATGACTTATAAAACTATAATAAAATACCATAAACGGTTGAACTCACGATTGTAAGTCAGGAATGGTCCGACAAGTTTCGATCTTTTCGGGAAATCTTTTTCGAGGGTGAGTGCGTTCACGTCGGTGGCGGTGGGTTGGTGAGGGCTATGGTGGTAGTGTTGTGGTGACATAATATTGTCTGTTTATTTTAATAATGACATTTGTTCCGAGTATGATATAAAATTTTGTTTATTTTGAGTACCTTGATAGCAACAAAATCTATGATGAATGGCGACTCGTATGGACCTAATCCTGTGCTATAAGCGAGATAACAAAACAATTGGTTCATTCTACATTTTGATTGAACATTACCCCTTGGACATATTTTCTAAGAAATGTAATTGTCTTTCATTCGTTACCAACGATAACCTAGAATTACTAATTGTATGATTGATAAGTTCCTGTTAAAAATCATTTTTTTTAAAAGCTTTTTTTGCTGACTGTACTTGCATTGCCATCCAACTTACATATGTATACCAATTTCAAGTCAATCCCACCACTGGAATTGATCACAATTAACTTGCAATATTTGACCAAAAAACACCAACAACAACAACAATCAGGGCAACTTAAATAAAAGCTTATAAAACTATTGTCTCTGAGGATCAGGACTTGATGGTCACCAGGATGCGGCAGTGAAAGCGGGTGCGCGTGCGCCGCATGCCGAGCGGGACATGACAGGAATCCGACTAAGGTGTTTAACATCTAATTTTCTTCTTTCTATTCCAGCTGGCCCTTTCACTCTCTTTGTCATGATCCTTGTCACATTTCTCGTGACACTTGTTTTTGTAGTTTAATAGAGTTGTAAGTTTAGACAGGTATTACGTCTCTCTTCCACGTATGGTGCGACTGCAGGTATTGTTTAGCTATTTCAATATTATCTTCATTTACGTGACTTTATTTTGCAATCTTTATTAAGAAGTTTTATCACGGTATTGAACTTTTTTAGTGTACATTGTTGCCTTGGTAACGTAACGTCTTTTCTGCATCTCTTAAGTCTCCTAAAGTATGGTAATAGTATCTATAAGCCGAGCTTAGACTTGCAAGAAAAATCGTGCAAGTTGCATTACATTGCGGCGTTCGATTGACCACTGCGAACTCGTTGGCTTTACGGCCTCTAGTCTAAACTCGGCTATACGTTGAACATTGCAAACATTTTTTCTAACAAAGTATAGTTATCACTGATTTCTCCTAAGTTACGGGAAAGTATAATATACACTAAATATCCATACTTAATATTATAAATGCGATAGCGTGTGTGTTTGTGTGTTTTTTACGTTTGTCCGTCTTTCGCGTCGAAACGGAGCGACAGAGCGACTTGATTTTTGGCATAGAGAGGCCAGAGAGTGACATAGGCTACTTTTTAGGGTTCCGGAGCCAAAATGGCAAAAACAAAATTCCTCCCATAGACGTAAAGGGGGGGTGATTTTTTTTTCTCATCCAACCCTATAGTGTGGGGTATCGATGGATAGGTCTTTTAAATTTTTTGATTTTTGATTTTTCGATTCAGTGATAAGTTTGCAAAATATTCAACTTTAAAGTGCAAATTTTCATTAAAATCAAGCGCCCCCCCCCCCTCTAAAATCTAAACCAGTGTCGAAAAATTTGAAAAAATTCAGGATGGTAGTAAGTATATTAAACTTACAAGGAAAACTATAACGGCTAAGTTTGCTTGAGAATTATTAGTAGTTTAAGAGTAAATAGCAGCCTAAGGTATAAAGTATACCTAAACTTGGAAGATTCCGTATAAAATACGAAATCCTTAGAAAAATATTACTTAATTTTATCCTAATGGCTACGGAACCCTATTTTGGGCGTGTCCGACACGCTCTTGGCCTGTTTTTATCCCGGAAAATGCACAGTTCCCGAGGGAACAGCGCGCGATAACCGAATACCACGCGGGCGAAGCCGCGGGCAAAAGCTGGTACATTATAAGTAAATAGTTGATTAACCCATTTATTTATAATAATAGTATGTATAAGTAGAGTTGAGTCCGAGTTTTTCGAAATTCATGTGTGGAATTACATTTGAAATTGACCTCGAGCTGTGCGGTGAAGGAAAACATCGTAAGGAAACCTGCACAAACCTGCGAAGCAATTCAATGGTGTGTGTGAAGTTCACAATCCGCACTGGGCCCGCGTGGGAACTATGGCCCAAGCCCTCTTGTTCTGAGAGGAGGCCTGTGCCCAGCAGTGGGACGTATATAGGCTGGGATGATGATGATGATGTATAAGTAGGCAAACTTTGTATGTTTTTAGGGTTCCGTAGCCAAAATGGTAAAAACGGAACCCTTATAGTTTCGCCATGTCTGTCTGTCCGTCCGCGGCTTTACTGAGGGACTATCAATGCTAGAAAACTGTAGGTACTTTTGCACAAATATATATGTAAACAATGCCGACAAAATGGTGCAATAAAAAATTCAAAACAATTTTTTTATTTTTTTTTTTTATCGACTTATCCAGAGATCACCACCGCCCATATCTAGTATTGCAATTTGCCAACTAAGGCCTAAAATCCTCATGCCAGTAATTTCACCGGCTGTCTTAACGCACTGCTGCTCAAGGATTAGCGAGCAAGATTTAGCAATTTGCACAAGACAAGCACAAGGTACCATCAGCCAAATAAGTGGTCTATCAAAAAATGTCGCTAAAGTCGAACTTTCAAGTTGACAGACAAGACAAGTCTATTGGCATTATTGTTTTATGACATGCAAAAGATTATTAACTTTAGAGTGGTAGACCACATATTTGGCTGATGGTATCTCCCATAGACGTAAAGTGGGGGTGATTTTTTTTCTCATCCAACCTTGTAGTGTGGGGTATCGTTGGATAGGTCTTTTAAAACCTATCCAACGATACCGGACCGATACAAGACGTTTATAATATATTTATATTTATATATAGGAGAGAGGGGAAAAGGTTTATTATTTTTTGCTTTTCAGATTTTTACGGCGGCTTTTTATTATGCCCGGTCTAAATGTTTACAAGTGTAGTTAGAAATAAAGTAGACTTAGTGACTAACCAAAACATATGATTATTTTTAGCAATATTGAATGTAAGTACTCGTATGTATACGAAAATAAATGCAATCAACTAATAATTTAAAAAAAAAATATTTTTGGGGTCTTAGGTTTTGAGTTATACAATTTAACACCTTGTATAATTGATTCGGCACTAGCAACATTTGATAGCGCCGCGCTAACACTGCGCAGGCGGCTATCGTCACGTTCGGCAAACATTTGTCCGGACGCTGAGACGACTTTCCATTTCTAATTTATAAACTATTGTGGTTAACCCAATCCTCTAGTTTTACTAGCTAAATGAAATGTATATGACCACGTGCCGGTGAAATCAAACTCATATGATCAGACGCAACTGTGCTATTCAATAGCTAGATTAAGTTACTGGTGGCGTTCTCCATATTTCAGTGGATTGAATTTGAATTTTTGGTAAAGCTGATAATGTTAAAATTACAAGTTTGTGAAGTTGCTTACACCCTCATAAGACCCACGTTTAGCATTATTCGAATTTGAAACTTAATGTAAAGTAAATCAGTAAAAGTTGACATACTTTGATGTAATATGTCCTAAATTTTGGACGTTGGGCCTTACGAGGAAAGCTCCACTAAAGTTTCCTTTTGATCTAAAATTTTCTAGTTACAGGATAGATAGCAGGTGGTAGGACCTTGTGCAAGGTCCACCCGGATTGCTACCACCATCTTGCTCGCTAATCCTTTCCGTGAAGCAGCAGTGCTTGCACTGTTGTGTTTCGGCGTATCCCATCTTAGGCCTCTAGGTTGGCAACGCATCTGCAATACCCCTGGTGTTGCAGGTGTCTATGGGCGGTGGTGATCTCTTACCATCAGGAGACCCACTTGCTCGTTTGCCATCCAGTCGAATAAAAAAAAATATATGCACGATCAACGAACCGGCTGAAAATGGATCAAAACACGCACGTCTAAGAGTGTATTTCTAGGTAAGTCGCGATGATATTATAATTTTTATGGGGCATAATTTGGCACCAGGAGTGTATTAAGCGCTATTACCATTTTAGAACATGTATAGACCCTCGGCCACCGGCAGCGAATGATTTATGGCAACGATAACAATGTTGAACGCCGTCGAATCAAAGGGATTTTTACTAACTGATATAGTCATCATCATCATCATCATCATCAGCCGAAGACGTCCACTGATAAACAAAAAGGCCACCTCTAGAACGCCGCAATGAACGACAACTTGCCACTTGCATCCACGCTGCCCGTCCGACTTTATGCTCTTAACATTAAGGCCGTGTATACATATTTTTGCAACTTTGGCCGTGTCGATATCTATGCCCTTGACTGTACTCGAGTTATAGCAACGACAGACAAAGGAGCGTGTGATTACGATTACAAATGTGATTGGCGATAATCAATATTTCACAACATGTTGCCAACATGTTGTAAAGAATTTTACGATCCAACCAGCACTTTAAAACGGATTTAAAAGACTTAACGCCAACTCAGAACATAACTTAGATTATATTATTGACAAGTTTATCAGTTGACGCATGCATGATTATTACATATTAAGATTCGTGCTTTATTTGAATCAACAACTCGAATAATCTCTAAATACGGGCCAACGGACGTATTTACATAATGATGTATTCTGTGGGTGTAATTTTAGCTAGGTAGCTAAACTGCACTTTGGACATGGAGGTCGGCCTCTGAACCTGTCCTCAACAAAGATTCCGTTAGGCCTCAAGAAACTTGGAAGTAGTAACACATAGTTATGTTTATGTACAGTACCTACATGCGACCCACTACAGGTACTTTTGTTGCTGGTGCAAGAGCAGAACATTATATTAGTAGTATTAGTACCTACCTCTACTACCTACATATTTTGACTGGTACGGTCTATTATTGTATTGGTGCTAGCTTTAGACTTATTTTCGCTTATTTGTGCCGATAAATACAATGGTGACGAGAGATTTCAAGTGTATCAATGGCATAAAGCCGCGTATCCACTAGAGGCAGCCTCGGGCCGAGCGGCTGCCTCGCTCCGAGGCCGCGCAAGTGGAGACGCTGCCAAAGGCACGGCTCAGACTGAGGCTCCTTTGAGCACGGCCAAAAAACCGACAAAATATGGCTCGGCTCGAGGCTGCTCGGCCTGAGGCTGCTCTAATGGATACGCGGCTTAAGACAATGTTTTACCCATATGGTTTTACAAAATAATTATCTTTGTTGGTCTCTACTGAATGCTCCTCTCCTCCACTCAATGGTTGACTGGTGGGGGTGGTTGGTGGATAAGTTTGCTTTTGTACATGTATCTCAAAGTTTGTAAATTATGTTTGTTTCGTTTTGTACAATAGGTAGCGAGTTTACATACATAAGTACATTGGCTTAAAAAACATTTAAGTAAGTATATGTTTTACCACCTTCCTAAACGCAGTAGGCGGGTAGGTATACCTAAAAAAAAACGAAGAGTAGCTATAATCCATGTTGTCGGGTTACGTTGAAGTTTAACAGTGGTAGGTAAATTAAGGAGTTTCTGCCCTTAGCCTTCAACACAGGTAACTAGGTTATAAGATAGAGAGTTCTTGAGTCTGTACTAGCTTATCTAAGGCTAATATAAGAGCCGTAACATGTTCCAAAACAATTATAAGAGCGCTATAAGCCCACCACTCTCATAAAGTGCGCAATCCAAGACTTTTTTGCTGGTTGGGTGATCATTTACATCCAGTTCATTTTATCACCGGAATAAAAAAATAATACGAAAACCTAATATAATTAATACTAAGTATACTTAAGAATTAGTTTATAATTTTAGCATGGACCCTAAGTTGACCATTAAAATAATACGACGGTGTCTCTTGCAAGTGGCAACAGAAGACAATACAGATATTTTGTCTCTATGCGTCCGAGTGCCGCGGGTTTTTACACTGTTAAATAATTATTCACGCACTTCAGCAAAACCCGTATTTATTTGGAAGTGAAAGTTTTGAGCATTTATTTATAAAACGTTATATGAATGGTTGATACACGAGAAGATCGAGATACGGCGGGGTGGCGGGGAGCGGGGGCGTGGGAACGCGCGCGCAGACCGAGTGGCGCCACGGGCGGTTTGACGCCCACGCCGCGCCCGCGCTGGCGGACTACTACGAAATTCGAAAATCGAAGTTCGTATCGTACCGTCCCTTTCACTCTTTTATTAAATAATATTAGATTCAGCGGGACGGTACGAAGCGAACTTCGATTTTTGAATTTCGTAGTCCTCCAGTAACCGCCGCCGCCGCGGGCCCATTAAGTACCTACGTATATACACGCGTCGCTACCGCCGACTTTGACATTGAGAACTGAATAGGGAATCCCTAGAGACTCCTACACTCTAGGACTAGGACGTTTATTTTCTTACCTCGCAGTGTTTCGAGATATATAGAGTTGTTTCGAGATAGATAGAGCTCATCATCTCGGCCTATATTACACATGGTGTTATGAAAATCAAGTACGATAATTTAATCCACATTAAGGCAACTTATTATTTACTAATTCGATACAAGTGGGAAAACATTGAAAGTCACAGTAATAAAAAAATAATATCTTGTGATTCAACATCCATGCATTTTTTTTATTTTGAATAAAAAAATCAAAATATTATTATTACACTTGTACCGTATTAGTAATCAGGCCCTGTTCTACGAAGTACAAAATTCATTTAAGTAAGTAAGTTTGAACTTTAGAAGTCCAGAATCAAATAATCTAACCAACAAAAAGTTAGAAACCCCCGCCTTTTCACTTAAAAAGTTCAATAAGTACGTCAAAAACGGCTGAACCGATTTTGATGAAACATGTCTAAGAACCATAGCTGGAAAACTTGATTTCAAATAAAAAAACCGCATTCAAATCGGTCCACCCGTTTAAGAGCTACGGTGCCACATACAGACACACGATAGACAGACAGACATAGCGGTCAAACTTATAACACCCCTCTTTTTGCGTCGAGGTTAATAAATATACTTAGTTAATTATTACAATTGTTGCAAAAAGTTTCAAAACCGTTACGTATGAGCAATTTAGTTATTTTACTAATTCAAGGGAATTGTAGTGCTGGTGCAACTAGTAAAGAACTGGAGATAAATAATATGTAACTTATATAGGTAAATATATCTTCGTCCTGCCCAAACATATTTAAAGGAACATCTAGGTTCTGCGCAGTGTTCTTACTGAAGCACACTTTTAATTTGGTATAGGTTCTGCTCAATTTTCATTGAAATTAAAGTTTTAAAAGCAATTAGGCTTTTTTACAGGATAGGTATGTACATAATAGAACGAGCTAAAGAAACGAGCAAAATAAATCGCAAACTGCTATACGTTCGAGGTGGCTACATAGGTGGCAAATTCGATTGAGATGTATTTATTTATATTCGTTTATATGTAGTCTGTTAGGTGGCAATTGGTGTTTGAAGTGTGTCATCGTCATCATGTTACCTCTAGGGAGGTGTCACAATATTCTTATACACTAAGAAATGAATGAAATTTAAATATTAATAGTAATAATTTAACATGCATCATTCTAATCCAATATCTTTATAAATTAAATTTAAAATACAATTTCTGTTTCTATTTATTGAGAACATTGAGCAGAAAGAATTAGAAAGTTTATTTAAAAATGTTGGGCAAGGTTGGCCAGGAACCACTTGCTATTTTTTTCTATATCTACTAAGAACACTGGGCGGGAGGCACCTCCTTCATCTTGCACCTTATTTCATTGTAGGTAATAAGAAGAAAAATGTTCAGAGTTGAGGTCCATCAACCAGCATCCGTACTCATGTTACAATACAAATAATCTATCTATTTTACTAGCACCTAGTTAGAAAGCTTCAAGCTCAAATTCACATTTACTAATGTTAGGTAAATTTATAAATCCTTCTAAACTGTGACATATGACTATTAGTCATTAGACGTGTGGGACGACCGCCCAGCGCGGTCATCGACTAAAACAATAAAGAAAGTGTTATTTATTCCTTCTACTGGGCACCCACACTCGCTACGAACCTCGGTTTTAGGATGACAACTAAATATTTATGCACTGTCCGCTTTCTGTGCGAAAACTTTTCGTCTCCAATACTATTTTATTTAAGCCACATGATTTAATACAGCAGGGCTACTACGAAACTAGAAACTCGAAGTTCATGTCGTGCGGTCCCTCGCACTCGTATTAAACAGTGTAGGTAGGGAGGGAGGGGGATTTTCAAATAACTTGAATTCAGATAATTTATTGATTCCAAAAGTTTAATCGTTGCACGAGTACCTACATTTGCATCGATGATCGATTAAAATGAATACCGCGACAGCAGCATAACGCAACTCGCACGATATTTCCACGCCCGTCTAAACGAAGCTTCGGGCGGGCGTTACAAAGTTGTGTGATATTTATTCGTAACATATAAGTAGGTAAGTTTACTTGGGTTATTGCCTGGAAGTGCGTAACCCTCAGCATTTTTTTATATGTAAAATAACAGGCTTGCGTTTTACCACAATCATGCCTGATAGTAAGAGTAAACGAAGATGTGGACCATACGGTGGAGCCGCTTGCCTGCTAAATGCGGGGTCACCCTAGATTTGAAGACGGCCAGATTTTAGCAATCAGAGAGCACAGACGCTGTCCGGATGCATTATTCGCGTTAGTTGTAGTTCCTTTGCTTTCATACTAATAATTCGCCTTTTTTGTACTGCCACAAAGGAACTGCTGCGAAATCCGTCCGGATAATAAAGGACGAGCGAAAACGCTTTGTGCAAATTTTAAGGATGCTGGAAACAAGGGGAAGACCCCGCCTATACTTCTGGTCAACCTATATATTGAGTTTCTACTTAGTTTAAGAACGCTCATATATATGTAGGTACAGTGTGCCCTGGACTGGGCGATTGCCCTGCTTATAACATCACCCTATGGCCGCCTCTGCACTGTTGCAGCGACTACATACTTAACTCGAATTCGCTAAACACTTAGATTTACATAGTTAAATAGTTTCACATTTGCAGTGGCACTGAATATGTACATAAAGATAGACAAGTGGGCTCATATATAATGAGCTCGGTTATCTAAAGATAGCTACATAACAAGACTATTATAATATTTAATTGTATTCTGCCTGCGTACATAATCCGGCACTTTGAATGCCGTGGAATGTAGTTTTCATTTCAAATCCGAGACCGAGAAGCGCAAAATATCCAACTTTTCATGGATAGAATCTAGCCTCCTCGTATACTTAAGTGTATGTTACAGCCGTCTGCTTCTAATGCTCCGACACTAATACATTTTTCATCACACTTGCTCGTCAATAATATTATTCCATGCCTGCATAGGTACTAATAGGGACAATCGCCTAAATTGTTCCCGCGGGAGTAATTTAATCGATTTTCGTATAGTTTTTCCTCCCCAGGAAGGAAAAGTTTAGTTTTAAAATTTGCAAATAAGTTCGTAGGTACGACATTTCAGACTAAAGAGGTTTCAAGTCAGCCAACGTTTTATTTATATTTTTAAAACTTAGCTATTCTATGACCCAATTTTTCACCACAAAGCGTATCTACGCTTCATGAAACTTCATGAAGCTCTTTTTCATTATTTTTATAGTTTATATTTATATCAAATTGTTTTGCAATAATTTTCGTGAATATTTTTTTTGCATGTTGGAAAAATCTGGCCGTATGACTATTCGAATTCTAACCTAAACCCAGTTCTTAGCATTATCTATGGTAGACTTGAAAAAAGTGACTACTTATCAGGGGGCTTCCGGCTTCTACGAACTTCGATTATCAAATTTCGTATTAGCCCCCGTGTATTGACAGGTAGCCATCATTTTGTTCAGTTGTTTTCTTAGCGTATTTCTTTTGCCAAGCTGTGAAGTGTTTCGACAAAAATATTTAATTTTATTTTTTGCATTGTTTTCCTCGGAATGTGATGAAAATCATTGTATTTATCACGGACAGTAACGGATTAAAAACTCGAGTCATTAAAAGCCCTCCACCTTCGGCGTCGGGCTTCTAATATAGACTCTCGTCAGTAATCCACTCTTACGGCCCTTAATGCACAATGAACTATTGTCATGCACGCCTTTCATGATTAAATAATACAATTTGGGTAAGTTTAGTTTAGTAGTTAAGTTGGGATACCTACGATTTGTTATAAATTGAACCGACTACAAAAAAACCATGAAAATAATTTTCTACCAGTCTGAACTCGGTACCTCAGCACGAGCCAGCAGCAATGGATCTAATTGTCGTCTACCTCACCTACACACGAGTACTTATATATTGGGCTTCAATCACTTCTGCTGGCTCGTGCTGAGGCCCCGACTTCAAACCGGTAGAATATTATTTTCATGGTTTTTTTGTAGTCGGCTCACTTTTTTTTATTATAATTTTTTTTCACGCGTTTTAGTGTAAAAATGTTTGTCAACTGCTGGACGCCTTTTACGAAAGACTGCTTTTTCCGATGCAGAGACGTTCATTATTGAGGAGTCTGCTTCACCACCCGTTCACAACAGTGTTAAAGTAATTGAAATTCAACCCGTGAAGTATTTGTTATTGAGTAGTAGCTCTGTTGGTCAAATGTGGTTTTCATCTTCAATTCCAGTTCACAAAATACTTAATGATTTTCAAGTCAAGAGCAAATGCACGAGTGTCTCTACAATATTTGAAGAGTTCCCTCGATTTCCTTACGATCCAGGCATCAGATCCTGCTTTGGTGCTTATGGGAACTAATTGAAGGCAGTCTTATAAGTACGGTCAAAAAAATAATCAAAACGGTTCATAAATGACGGAGTTCTGAGGTAACAAACATAAAAAAAATACAACCTAATTTGATAATCTCCTCCTTTTTTTGAAGTCACCGGTTAAAAATAATGTAAAAATTTTATGTGATATTGTTTTGTTTAATTTAATTTTAATTATTTGATGTAATAATTTATAACAATTTAATACTGATAGGTACTTTAAATTTCTAATTTAATATTTATTAACCCGTCACGTGTCCAAGACTCTACATTAGTCCCTAACTTTTTTGTGCGGGAAATGTCCTAGAGACTACTGAGGCTACTGGTTTTTAGGGTTCCGTAGCCAAAATTACAAAAACGGAACCCTTATAGTTTCGCCATTTCTGTCTGTCTGTCCGTCCGCGGCTTTGCTCAGGGACTATCAATGCTAGAAAGATGTAATTATGCACGAATATATGTAAGTAAATTAAAAAAAAAATTAAGAGTACCTCATAGACGTAAAGTGGGGGTGATTTTTTTGTCTCATCCAACCTTATAGTGTGGATATCGTTGGATAGGTCTTTTAAAACCATTACGGGATTGCTAAAACGATTTTTCGATTCAAGGATTTGTTTGCAAATATTCAACTTTAAAGTGTAAATTTTCGTTAAAATCGGGCGTCCCCGCCCCCCTCTAAAAACTAAAGCGGTGGGTAGAAAAATTTGGAAAAATTCAGGATGGTAGTAAGTATATCAAACCTACAAGGAAAACTATAACGGTTAAGTTTCCTTCAGAATTATTAGTAGTTTAAGAGTAAATAGCAGCCTAAGGTATAAAATATACCTAAACTTGGAATATTCCGTACAAAATACGAAATCCTTAGAAAAATATTACTTATTTTTTTCGTAATGGCTACGGAACCCTATTTCGAGTGTGTCCGACACGCTCTTGGCCGGTTTTCACTACTGGTTTTGGCTACATTTCCCGCCAAAAAAAGTTAGGGACTAATGTAGTCTCTAGGACTCGTGACGGGTTAATTGTGTAAGTACGTAGCTACGTACTCACATTAAGTTTATTTTTGTTATGTAAGTAAATGTTTCTAGACAAGTTACTTATTTAATGACTAAAACGTAAGAAATAAACATACGGAACTTTAAACCGCTGCGCCTGCGTTTATGTCTTTTATACCCACTGACTAACATTATCGTAAATATTTCGCACTTAAACTGACCAAGATCAAGAACTCATACATGAATTCATCAAGGTCACTTATTAGAATCGCTTCAATAAGACCACTTTGTTGTCCGTCTCTCTGTCTGTCCGTCAAGATCCTTTTAACAGGAACGCATGGAGATAAGTATCATGTTGAAATTAATATGAACTATATTTAGGACTATCTGTGGTCTTTAGTGTTTGTGGAGGATGGTGAAAATTCGATTTTAACAGGGGATGGTTTTAACATCATATTTTCTTTACTTCAACAAGTTTGGGGTAGGTACAGTCAGCATCAAAAGTAGCAGGTTACTTTTGTACTTTGTCGTTTTACAGCTACGTAGGTACTCGTACTTAGCGCCATACAAGACTGACAAATGTATTAATGTGACAGAGTATAAAAGTAACCAGCTACTTTTGATGCTGACCGTACCTACCCCAAACTTGTTGAAGTAAACAAAATATGATGTTAAAACCATCCCATGTAAAAATCGTACAGTACGATAAGTACATTACATCGGTGATACTGCAGTATCGCGTAACTAGCATTTTCCATAAGTTATAATTTTCATTGTTCGAACGTATCGTTCATCAAAGGAACTATGTACTGACATACAATGTGCGGAAAATGCAATTACGCGGTATTCCAAGTATCACCGACCTTATTGGAAACCGAAAATTGGAAAATGTGATTTCGTAAGATACGCGGGATTGTCCAGTGCTAGTTTTATACGCGGATTTGCATTGTCCCCGACATTTTAAAACTGTGAAAAAATACTTTCTAGGTCTGTACTCGTAATATCAAAAATACAATGTTTTGGAAGTGTATTTTTCATATAGGTAATAAGGAATCAAATCTATAGGACAGAACGAAATTTGCAAATAATAGTACTGTCAACGTAACTAGTAAGTAGGAACACACCAAAGTTAGACCTCACAGCACTGGCAAAGGAAAAGATCTGAAGTCACTGTTATAAAAAAGTAACTTCGTGTATTTTTTCATCATAGAAATAGTAACGAAATCTAACCAAATTTAGGAGGTACGAAAGTCGCGTCTAATTTGCATTTGGCTGGTTTATAAATTCCCATAATACACTTATTTGGTCGCCTGTTGGTAGGTAGGGGACCAAGACATTTCTTTACCACCCAATATACGGAATATAACACTACGACTATTTTCACTTACAAATCAATCTGCAAGGTACTATTGTTTATTACCGAATTAATTGTCACCAAAACTGGTAAAATGCACTTCTTGGTCCACTACACTCTATCCTGCACTAGCAACACTAAAAAAAAAACAATTACAACTCACCAAAAACGTCATGGTTCATTTATTGTCACTGTCACAGTTATCACGATGGATCGCGCGCGTGGGCTGGTCGCGCGTTTTCCTGGCGACGTCTGCAGCGCGTCTGCGCCGGCCGCTGTCATAGCGCACTGCGCACGCGCGGAACCAGTTGCGTGACAACACTCTGTGTTTACGATGCCAGTGAACCTGACAAGGCAAGGGCTGGGTGGGTACCTAACATAGCAGACGTCGGGGTCGCAGCTTTGGACAAAGAGTAAAGTAGGTAAAACTATGTTTGGATGAGTAGGTGCCCATATGAACGCGATGATACCCGCCGGTTTCACGCTTCTAAAAGAAATCCATCTGGGGTACCTACTTGCTTTTACACTTCAGGAGCGTTATGAAGACAATTGAGGTATTCCCCATCTTCGATTTCAGAAAGGTTTTTTGCGTTCAACTTTGCTTTCCCAAATGCCACCTCTAGCTGGGTAAAGTAAAGTAAACAATTGAACATCACGATAAAATAAATCTCTGTTTTTTTCGTTGCTTATATTCTAGCATCTAGGTTAGCAACTGACAGAAACACAAAGCCTCGAGAGACCTATAAAACGTCGCCAAATAACAGTTTCCTATGTCAGATTTTTATAATTCCAATTAAACTTGCGAACCGCCATTCATCAACTTCACCTGTAACATGTGATATTAATTTCAAAGAAGACAGGAAGCGGCTAATGAGATCGAAAGAGTCGTTAATTTAATTTACATAACAGTGGCCTACATGTTCGTGGCTTCGGAATTGAATATTCGATAAAATTTTGCTTAACCCACTATGGATTTTGGTTATAATTTGGCGGACCGCTAGGCCACCGTGAGTATTGTATGGTAATTCTGCGGCCGCGACAGGAGGGGAATCCATATTAGTCATTATTGTGTGACAGCGGCGGCGTCCGCGCAGCCTGCGCTGACCTGCGCCGAGAAAGCGCTGCCGGCACCAGGGTTACCATGTGTCCGACGTTCGTCAGGATCGTTCCTTATTACAGCATAACTGCAAATTTGTCCAAATTTTTTTTGTTAATTAATTGAATTTCACAAAACTTTATTAAAGGACAGGGATTTTAAAGGAAGACTACATGTTTCTCTGACCATTTGTCAAGCTCTGCTTCTCATTTAACGTCCTTTCGCATGTTTAAGGAACAAATAATAAAGAATATAATCATAATCATCATCATCATGTCAGCCGAAAGACGTCCACTGCTGGACATAGGCCTCCTCCAAGGCCTATTCAGACTCAGACCGGTCTTGAATATAATAAAATAAAAATAATAAATTGATTTCCAAAATTCATACAGTCAAGTGCAAATATATCGACACGGCTAAAGATACAAAAACTTACTTTACTGTAGTTACTTCACTGTAGATCAGCAACATACAGAAGAACTAACTGAATATATCAGTGTTTTTTATATATTAAATGATATTGTAACGGATAACTCACGTCTCAAAACCGAGTTTAGCTCGGCATGTTTCGGGCTATTTCGTAGCCCTTCTTCTCAGGAGCACGCGAACGCGACTCGGCGGCTGCCGCAACACGCACACTACGCGTCACCGCTCTGCACAAGCGCGAGCACTACAATTAAATTTGAATATAATAATTTATATTACAATATCATTTAATATGAGTGAGTCTCACGGTAGTTTCATGTTTTTTATATATTTCCTAAGTATACCTTTAGTAATTTTTTCCCACTGCCACTGTCTCACCCATGTTAACATACCTGGTTACCCTGGACACATCTACATCGTAACTACTCATTATTATACAGCTGTATTAATTAATTTCCATGTATTTCAATTCATCTCATCAGTAAGCTGATTTAATAGGGTAGCTGCACAATAAGCGTTTTGGGTGCTTGAGGCTGAGTAATATGTGTCTCGCAAACCTAAACAATAAGTACCTACCTTCTCTAGCAGTTACAGCAATAATTAAATCATTCATACTCGCTTACATAAGTAATATCATGGCATGACAATCATAATAAAATTAATGTTACTTTCCTGTTATTTCTAAAGTAACTTAAATATCTAAAACAACTTTTATTTCTTTGCAACTTTAAGCCTCGTTTAGATTTGCAAGAAAAATCGTGCAAGTTGCATTACATTGCGGTGCTCGATTGACCACCACAAACTCGTTGGCTTTACGGCCTCGCAATGTAATGCAAATTACACGATTTTTCTTGCAAGTCTAAACTCGGCCTTATAGTGAGGCTCACCGGGCCCTCCTCATCGGACGGAGGGCGCAAGCCAGCCGGGGCGGCGCATTAGTACGGAGCCCTACACTGCGCATGGCCTGACAAGCACTTGACTATTGCAGTTTTTAGGGTTCCGTATCTAAAAAAGGAAAAACGGAACCCGCAGTGGAATCAAAACCTATAAGTAGAGTACTTCCTGTAGACCTGGAATCATAAAATTTGGCAAGAAAGAAGGTCTTACAGTACATGTAAAGGAAAAAATCTGAAAATCGCTAATTTGTTGCTCCTCCACATTTTTTAGGGTTCCGTACCTTGAAAGGAAAAAACGGAACCCTTATAGGATCACTTTGTTGTCCGTCCGTCCATCTGTCCATACCCTTTTTCTCAGGAACGCGTGGAGGAATCAAGCTGTAAGTATCGAATACTCATAATTATCTGCGGTCCCTTGAAGCCTTGAAAAAATCAAACTTTTAAGTCAACGCAATCAACATAATAATCAAACTTGAAATTTGGTGTGAAGGTAGCTATTATAACACAACCAACTATTTTTATGTGTGTGCTTACACTGGATGTATTAAATCACTCGGGAAAAGCGGGAAATATCTTCACAACACACGATTCCCGTTTAAATTACATACCTATAAATGTGTACGGAACCCTCGGTGTGTGAGTCCGAGTCGCACTTGCCCGGTTTTTTTTATTTTAAACTTATTTCATTCGAAAGTGATGGTTCATTTCGATACTATGTAGAGCAAGGTGGCGTAGTGGTACACGCGTGGTGGTGGTTTTTTTTTTTCGTTTTTTTTTCTTTTTCTATTGTGTTAAATATTTTATATTTTAGAGGGAAAAAACAATCGGATAAAACGGACAAAATCCTCGAGGCATGAATATGAGACTCAACGATCATTTCCATACAAATTTGTACGGAACCGTCGGTGTAAGAGTCCGATGGCACTTAAACGGTTTTCTCATTTCATTACAATGCAAGCAGCTTACTGGCGTGGAGCTGTAACAACTCGATCCCCACCGAGTTGCCCAAAATTTATACGTGACGTCAGTGATGACAAGTAGGTATGGCAAAGTTTTGTATACTAAATGGAATCCTGTTGCATCCGTAGATAGATAGACATACCTAACTCACAATCTCTTACTCTCCGGGTTGCCTTAAGAAAATGTTAGCTCCACGCCACTGGCAGATAGGTATGATCACCAGCAGCGATTTTCGAGCTTAAGGCGTGCGAGGATGTGTTGTGAGGAAGGGTGGAAGTAGGTACCGTTTTTGGCCATCCTAGCACCGTTTTTGGACAGTTGACATTTGAAGTAATAGGTATTAAAACGATATGTCTATAAATGGCCATATACGGTATACATAGTGGCCACACGGTGTTGCAGGTGGTAGGACCTTGTGCAAGGTCCGCCCGGATTGCTACCACCATCTTGCTCGCTAATCCTGCCGTGAAGCAGCAGTGCTTGCACTGTTGTGTTTCGGCGTGGAGAGTAAGACAGCTGGTGAAATTACTGGCACTTGAGGTATACCATCTTAGGCCTCTAGGTTGGCAACGCTTTATGGGCGGTGGTAATCTCTTACCATCAGGAGACCCACTTGCTCGTTTCATCCTCATCCCAGCCTATATACGTCCCACTGTTGGGCACCGGCCTCCTCTCAGAACAAGAGGGCTTGGGCCATACTTCTACTTCTTCTTCTAGTGCGGATTGGGAACTTCGCACGCACTATTGAATCGCTTCGCAGGTTTGCCATTCAGTAGAATTTAAAAAAAAAGGTAGGTATTTCTGCCCAATGGGTCATTTACCAATAGAAACGCTTAATTTACTTAGCCTCGCACAGCACATCTCTGGTGGAAACAGCTGAGTGGAGCGAGGCGAGGTAGGTAAATTACTTATGCGTTCCTATTATTGGTTCATGATCATGAAAAGCACATTCTTCGCGACGCATCCACGCACATCTCTGGTGGAAACGCGGAGCTCTACGTTATCGTCGAACGATTCTACAGCTAAGGCGTAAGATAGGGTTGTGCGGACGCAGACCGGGACATTTAAAGAAAAGGTAGTAAACGTAGAAAAAAAGGAACTTCTATTACAACAATAAGTAACTCTAAAGGTTAAGTCCTTGCCTAAGCACAAAATAACTTTTAACACAGTCATTCAATGCCAGAAACCCGCCAGTCGGTTTCTCTGCTCTATTCGTAGGCGCTTTTCGCTACAAAGTTGTAAATGCACGTTATCGGCTATGTATAGCTTAGCTAAGTCGTGTTTATTGTAGGTATATTATTATTTACCAAGTAGGTAGTTACATTATTAGTTACTAAGTCCAGCCCCGTACTAAATAACTATGATTTTTAAACCGGGACCATTGGCTTGTCGGCCGGGACGCCAGGACACCGCATGCTTCAAACCGGGACATGTCCCGGCGTACCGGGACGTATGGCAGCCCTAGCGTAAGAGTATGTAAGAAGGTGTATAAATTATAACTTTGAGCACCGTAACCGCTCATACACTTCTCTTTGCTGCTATAAAGTAATAGCCCTGGGCGCAGGTCCTATTCTACGAAGTGCAAAATTCGAACTTCGTATCTTGCCGTCCCGCTGGCGCTAATTCTTATTTTTACTAAAGTTTTGGCGAATTATTTAGCAATTATTAACTACTGTTTATCCCTATTTTTATTTAGGCAAAATTTCATTTCCCCACTCAACATTTCGCAACTAATGATTTGATAAATGATTATTATGCAAATTATTACCTGCGATTTTTTTAAGATGTCATTTGTGTTTTCGTCAAATGCGTTGATCGGCATTCCTTAATTTAGCAAGCAAACAAGCAAGCAAGCCAATGTTTTTTTTCCTTCTGTTACAAAAAAAAAACCTAACATCGAAGGCTAAAGCGGAAGCTACGCTACGCTTCGCTCCCGCCTTAGCCTTCTGAACCTAACCCATCCAAGTCGCTTCTGCTTAGTCTCGTCCTGATCGCTCGCTTCGCTCGCTCAACGCCATATAATTTAACATTTATTCATATATATATATCATGACTGATATACCTACCTTATGTGTAAAATGGCCAAATGTTTTTGACTATTTGCTATTTGCCTTAGCCAATCATTGCTAATAATTGTTTGCCACATAAAAGTGTGATGAAGTAAAATTTTGCAATATAAAAATGTTGCGTAATAAGAAAAATGCGAAGCAAAGTTATGCCAAAGATTGGTTTGCGCCAAATGAAACTTCGGCGAAAGGTTGGTTGCTAAGTGAAATTTGGCGAAAAATATTTCGCCGAAAAGGCAGTACACCCGAGATTGTCTACACCGCATCTGCGCGTCTTAAAAAGCGCTATACTTAATACTTAATTTAATTTTTTACACTGGAAACTGAAAAGTGGTGCTCCTTAGCATTTGGCATCTATAGCGATCGCTTCTCTACCCCAAGGCCGGCGCTGCTAAAGTATATCAACGTGTTAAGTTCCTACAGATATGTGTTAAAGTATATGTTCCTACAAACTCGCACCAAAACAAAACCAATGCGAAACACGCATGCAAATAATTCGCATTTCATTCACGACCAGGGTACTATGGGATATTTTTGGTAGAGGGGAAATTGTGTGTTGCTTTCTCCTGTCACAATGTGCTTGTATGGTGTTAGGTAGTTATAGACGGAATGGAATTATATGTGTTGCAGGGAAATGGCCGAATCAGAAATTTAAACAAATCTCCAAGGCATATGATCAAACCACGCAGGATGTTGAAATGGGGAATTCATTTGGGTACTTAGGTAATCATTTCCGTAGAAAAAGTCAGTCATTTGATCAAAAACCTAAATCTGTTAGATGTTAGTTAGTTGTCCTACTATCAGGAGCATTGGCATAGAGGCGTACACAATTGCGATTACTAAACGACAAGAGCTAGGCTCTTAAATAAGTAGGTAGGTACAGTCACCAGCATTAATATCTGCACAGCGGAGCGTGCAAAAATATCTGACACGTCCTTCCGGCCCTAGAAATAGAGTCGTATCAGATTTATGCACGCTTGTTGTGTCAGATATTGGTGCTGGTGACTGTACTTAGTTTATTATGATGATGAATTATAGGGAAACTTTCGTGATTTTCACTCATGGTCAAAATACCACAAACGGGACTTATCATATCACGCTAAAACACACGAGTAATTTGCCATGACGTTTCCACCACATTATGTACCTACAGTGGCCGTGGTCACGAGTCATCAACGAGTAATCATCTCATTATCATCATCCTGGTTTCATCTTCGTGGAAGGAATCCAGTAATAAATAAATAAGTGTCGGCGTCGGGATGAAGGTTCGGTGTGATGTGGTGACAAATAAAACTGACCAAGTGTGGGTAGTAGTGGGTAGGACTCGCTCTGCTAGGCAGACTTGACACCCCACACTTCAGTCTACTCGTGACCACGGCCACTGTAATGTGGTCGAAACGTTGAGGTAATATTACTTGTATGTTTTAGCGTGATAAGTCCCGCTTGTGGTATTTTGACTATGAAGTAAGTATAGGGTTTTTTGGTCATTAGAAAATTTGCACCAAACACACAAAAGTACACCTATAGTTATGTAAAAATATTTAAAAGATGAAATTAACTTTGAATTAGACAACTTACTTTTTATTTCCATAACCGGACCACAACTTTAAACATTTTATAGTAGGTAAACAAGCCACTGAACTTGTTTATTAACTATAAAAATAATCTAAAAATAACTCTTAAAATTAACTATATGTTTGGTTTGAATAAACTCCGTCGCGCCGCGACTTTATTTAACTATCAGATTAATCTAAACCTTACGTAACAGAGAAACTTAATGTCAAAATTACTTGTATCTATGAGATCACTCCATTCGTCATTTCCGATTTTTGATGGTATTGGTAACTTAAAACTATTACTTAATAGTAGATTGTACAACAAGAGCATAACACGAGCCATTTTACCCAAGATGTTCACCAAGACGGTACGGCGATGGTGTATAGACACGTCGAGGGGAAAATGGGTGCTTATCACGTCGATTGCGAGGAAATGAAATAGCAACAGTGGAAGCAATTTTTCACTTACTATTTACCTTTTATTTTTCATGCATTACTTTATATGTAATTAGTTTTTTTTTAGTTTTATTGATTTATTTTGATTGATTTGATTGATTTAGTGTCATATAAATTAAAAATGTATTAAATAAAATAGAAACTGCTTTGTTTGTGGCTGTTGACTGACACCTTGGTCTTAACGAAGATTTTATTTTATGCACTAGATATAAAAGTCATTTTATGTCGCCTAGATCCAGCATAAACACGAACTTTAAGAGCATGAGAAGTAAAAGTATTTTTGCTTTAGGACCAATGGATTGCTTGCACTCCTAGATTTAATATGCAATCTAGCCAAAAGGGCGCTATTGGGCAACGTGCAATATAAATATAAGGTTCCGTATCATCATGTCAGCCGAAAGACGACTACTGTTGGACGTAGGCCGTATACTTAGTATATGCCGCAAATATTCAATAGTTTTGGTCAACTACTTATTTTATTACTCACTCTCACTAACTTGTTAAGGCAGTAGGTCTGTGTAGTACCTAACAAAGATATCGATACTGCGATATGCATCAATAATTTTGTGATTGTGTATGTCACCGTGATGATATTGCAATCCGCACTACTGGACCAAACTCGACCGGACCTTCTGTCCGAAGCATGTCCAAAATACCTATTAGTATTTGCATGACTTGATATAACAACCATTCAAGAACTTGTAAATTTGAGCTCTACGCGCCTCGGGCTGTTGTGTGATGATATATAGGTACTTATTTAGAAAAGAAAATGCGTAAGTACCTGTGTGCTTTTTGCAGGTGGTAGGACCTTGTGCAATGTCCGCCTGGATTGCTACCACCATCTTGCTCGCTAATCCTGCCGTGAAGCGGCAGTGCTTGCACTGTTGTGTTTCGGCGTGGAGAGTAAGACATCCGGTGTAATTACTGGCACTTGAGGTATCCCATCTTAGGCCTCTAGGTTGGCAACGCATCTGCAATACCCCTGGTGTTGCAGGTGTCTATGGGCGGTGTTGATCTCTTACCATCAGGAGACCCACTTGCTCGTTTGCTATTCAGTCGAATAAAAAAAAACCTACCTATTATGTTCTTAGACTGTTTAAATTAATCCAGTAAAACCGGTTCAGTAGTGATCGTACATTGCGGGGTCAAAATCCTAATAGTTACACGAGATCGATCGAGCACCGCAGTGTAATGCATAACATACCTACACGGTAACTGTTACATACATATAGGATGACGGCACCAATCATGGACATTATGTTAATGCCCGAATTTTGTAGCTCAGCTCACCATTTATGAACTTTACTAAGTAGTTATGATCATCAGTTATCTGAACATTATAGTGTCAGATGTTAAAACCTGCCAAGAGCGTGTCGGACACGCCCGAAATAGGGTTCCGTAGCCATTACGAAAAAAATAAGTAATATTTTTCTGAGGATTTCGTATTTCGTACGGAATATTCCAAGTTTAGGTATATTTTATACCTTAGGCTGCTATTTACTCTTAAACTACTAATAATTCTCAAGAAAACTTAACGGTTATAGTTTTCCTTGTAAGTTTGATATACTTACTACCATCCTGAATTTTTTCAAATTTTTCCACCCACCGGTTTCGATCTTAGAGTAGGGGGGGACGCTCGATTTTAATGAAAATTTGCACTTTAAAGTTGAATATTTTGCAAACAAATCACTGAATCGAAAAATCGTTTTAGCAACCCACTAATAACTAAGTTTCCAATCCGCACTGGGCCCGCGTGGGAACTATGGCCCAAGCCCTCTTGTTCTGAGAGGAGGCCTGTGCCCAGCAGTGGGACGTATATAGGCTGGGATGATGGGATGATGAACCCACTAATGGTTTTAAAAGACCTATCCAACGATATAGTCCCTGTGGAAAGCCGCGGACGGACAGACAGACAGACATGGCGAAACTTTAAGGGTTCCGTTTTTGCCATTTTGGCAAATTCTTAAAATTTGGGTTAACGAAAAATAAAAACCATTATTGGTTCTTGTCCATGACTGATGCCATCACCCAACTTAATCCAACTAAACAACAAATTCAGACGTCAGAAATGTGAAATTTGCGGTCAATTATTTCGTATGCATACCGCACCCGGCTGGCCATTTGAAGAAACTGCCGCAGAGCGACAGTGAAACGCAGGCAGAGTCCAAACGATCAATTAGAGGCGACATATCCACACCTATCCTTTCAATTGTGCAACATCTCTATCTTTAGGGAGCTTGTTGTATGCACAAGGAAGTGTTACTGTTGTTATATCAGTCGGATGGTTGTTGCAAGCAGTGACGTGTCGTATTTCGTAATGCAGGGCTTACTTTGGCAAAGGTTGTGACAATAGTATTTTATTATTGGTTTCGCCTGTGCATTGCATGCCCCAATTTTTAGAGTTCCGTAGCTAAAATGGCAAAAATGGAACCCTTATACTTTCGCCATGTCTGTCTGTCCGTCCGCGGCTTTGATCAGGGACTATCTATGCTAGAAAGCTGTAATTTTGCACGAATATATATGTAAACTATGCCGACAAAATGGCATAATAAAAAAATAAAAAAAAAATCTTGGCTCCCATAGACATAAAGTAGGGGTGTTTTTTTTTCTCATCCAACCCTAAAGTGTGGGGTATTGTTGGATAGGTTTTAAAACCATTAGGGGGTTGCTAAGACGATTTTTCGATTTAGTGATTTGTTTGCAAAATATTCAACTTTAGTGCAAATTTTCATTAAAATCGAGCGTACCCCCCCCCTCTAAAATCTAAACCTATCTAAATCTAAAATTTCAATAAAACGACACGTCAAGATCGCTTACTTTCTTTCTAATGCTAAAAAAACGAAATATAGCAGTTTATCGCACAAATCCGACATTAATTCCAAGAGGCCCCTCTTCCCCACTGGGCACGTGCCCAGGACCCCGCGATGCATTGGGCCCCCCTAGTCCCTACTCCATTACTAAACGATAACCGATAGCTACTCCACTCTCGCTTGAAAATTAGGCTTATACCGAATGCAGCATGTTGTGCTCAGGGCCTCTACTCTAATAGGTGAAAGACGGCCCTGAGTTCCAAACGCCTGTTGTAAAAGTATATGATATAGATAAACCCCTCGTCTGCTTAGACGCGTATCCGTGCCAGCAGGGCTACTACGAAACTCGAAGCTCGTGTTGTGCGGTCCCTCCCGCTCTCGTATTATATAGTATAAGTGTCAGAGGGACCGCACGACACGATCTTCGAGTTTCGTAGTAGCCCTGCAGTTCATGAACTGCGTAAGCACGGATAAGTTCCAAATCTACGAAGCGGGCAACCTCTACTGACTGTTGAGTTGTCAAATTCTGAATCGACTCCCGCTTCCCGCATACGAGGGGTAAATGCTCCGAATATAACGAGGGGTGCATGGTCAAACCTGATATCAAAGTCGATCTATTTTGTAGGAATTTTAATTTTAGATGATTTACAGTGTTTTTTTTTTCAAGTCAGTTATTTCAACTTACCGGGTTCTACCGCGCACCCCTATAATGGCGATTTTCCGCCGGCGAGACGAGACGAGCGCGCCCGCCATCATACAAATTTCAATTCTAGTCTCGTCTCGCCAGTGGAAAATCACCTTAAGTGCTTCAATTTGAGATGAATATGTACTTGAAACCTTGAAACTTAGTTTGAAATATTACATACCAACAAAATTAAATGTTTTGTGAAATTCTCATTTATTGTACTATGCAGCTACTTTACTTTCTTTGACATATATTACATTATGAAGCATTAAATTAACAATTAATAGGTTACGAAATTTATCATGAAAAGCCCAGTTGAGGCCTAACCAAAAATCGTGCAAATTACATTGGGGCGCTCAATATTGACCACTTCAGACTCATTTGCTTTACGGCCTCACAATATAACGCAACTTGCACTATTTTACTTGCAGGTTTAAATTGGGCTGAAATAAAATAAGTATCAAATTTAAGTTTCAACTTGTCGTTTATTAAGATGTTTCATGAATAAGTCTAAAGGATCCTCAGAATTGCTACCAGTAGAGTTTTTCCTTCCATATTCAGAAACAAGTTTCATGTGCTCCTCCAGGTTTTCAGAATCATTTGGCTCCGAATCAAAATACCTATCTTCAGCATCTTGGGAAACTTGCTGTAGATCATCATACTGTTCATCATTATCTATGGTAGTGTAATCTATATCATCCCGACCCTCTACAAAACTACAGTACATTTCCTGAAAGAATTCTTCCTTAAGAAGTTGCCTTTCTGGAGCACTAATTGTTTGTGTTGATTGCACTTTTGGTTTAAAAGAGACCTGTTTACAAGGAGTGTCAAATTCTCCCCATTGCTGTCTTTTGAATTGTTCATCATCATCACTGTCATCACTTTTTTGTGCCTTATTCAGATCCATAGATTCAAGATCCTCTTCTAACATTTGCTCATTTTTGGTTTCTCTCATTTGATTCCTGTCAACAGTCTCTAAGATTAAATTTAAAAAAGTGAGGTTTTCAGTGTCCACTCCGTCACGCTCCTTTCTTTCAGCTTCAGTCAGGTACTGCCCCACCAACTGCTCATAAAGTAAAGGGCTCCGGTACATCATTTGCTTTTCACTGAAGTAGTCACTTTCGTCTTGTAATTTTTTCAATGCATTGTATCTTCTGTTTCTTACTCTTTTGTGTCTTGCTTCATCAGTGTGATATTGTTTCAATTCCTTAATACAATCGTGATACCCATTATTACTGCATTCTGGTTCATATTTCTCAAAGTATTCTATGTGATTCGGGGCCAAGTATTTGCCAAATTGCAAAAGAAAGTCTGTAGGAGATTGTCTGAATAGATCACAAGCCATTTGTATCTTATCCCTTGTTCGTATCTCTTTTTGATCAATGTGGGCGTTTTTAAACGATACCTTGGCACATCTTACTAAGTAATCCACAATATCAGTAATAGGGTCTAACTCTTCGCTTTCGTCATGATTATTATTTTCCATTTCATTGATTGACATGATGTAACCGTAATCTGAAAAGTTAAATGATTAGAAATTTAGATACTTTTCTGCTATTAGTTGTCGATTATATTATGACTGTTTATTTTGACTCGCTGTTTGTTGTTCTTTTAACTTTTTTATCCCCGCTTCCGCTGCAGCGTGCTATCCGCAATTCCGCATCCGCCAGCAGGGCTACTACAAAACTCAAAACTTGAAGTTCGTGTCATGCGGTCCCTCTGACACTATACTATTTAATACAAGAGCGAGAGAGACAGCACGACACGAACTTCGAGTTTCGAGTTTTGTAGTAGCCCTGCAGTTCCGCCACTTTTGACTGTTTTGTTTGACGTTTGACTGACAATATGACTTATAGACCTACGGCTACAAAGTTATCTGACCCGTTGATGAATGTGGAACTACAAAAGTCAATCATAGAAAAATGTCAGGCTAGCATTGCCAAGATGCGATCACAGCGCCGCCGTCACCGGGTCAGATAACTTTGTAGGTCTTTACGTTCCGATTCACGAAACGAATTCGCATTTTCGTTTCGATGCATCGATTAAAAACATCGATATTTATTCGATGTTGAGGTAATAACAATACATCGGTTCAATACGATACCTCGTTAATAAACATCGAGTGTTTAAAATACATCGATGTATATCGTCCACCTCTACTACTGTCATAACTGTTGGTCTGTTTTGTTCCGTTGTTCGATTCAGGAAAATGATTTATCCGAGAAAGCAAACTGATTTTGATGCAAGTATTTAACTATAATTGTGTCATTGTGAGAGCAACAACTGGTTCGAATATTCGTATCTGCGTAAAATAATATTTAAGACTCAAGTAAATGATTTCGCGTGTTTGTGCTGACAGTGTTTATCTTGGCTGGAATGTTTTGGGACATATCATGGAGCTGGGAAGATATGTGCGGGCCTCCGGGCCTGCAGCCCTGGGATCACATGTCGAAAGATGTTGGGATATGCTTCCAGGAACTGTTCCTGCAGATCCCTTTGTACTTTATCATCGCAGTCGTGTCGGGGTACTTCGTGGGCTACAGGAGAGACTGGGTTGTGCGGGAGAAGTTGGAGGAGCGCGCGATAACGCTACGTAGCTTCATAGTGTTAGCTTTAGTGACCATTCCTATAGTACAACTTTATATTTTTATAACAAAATCAGACTTTAAGTTGTATCCTGTTGATTATTTTGTGGCTGGGGCATCATGTTTGTCCTGGCTAGTGCACTTTGGCTATGTCCTGGCTCTGAAGCATCGGTTGGGCCCTAGTGCGCGTGGCCCGTCCTTGCAGATCTTTCTGTGGAGTTTGACAGTAGTGCTGAATATTATTGCACTTCGTAGCAGCACACTTGATGGAAGTACCGTCGGATTCAACATCGCCACACTTTGCTGTCACATTTTATATTTTTTAACTCTTATACCGTCAAGTGAATCAAGACCTACTTATTATTCTGCATGTCTGGTGGGCTCCCAACATGTACATGTAAGTGAAAAATAAAAATTTAATAAATGGAATAAATGATAAAAAAAATATATAATAACCATGTTTATGTATTTTAGAATGAATACACACCACTGTTGCCTCACATGGATGAGGGTGTTCTAGGGACGGCTATGCAGGGCAATGGATGCATATCACAGCTAATGTTTTTTTGGGTGAATCCACTTCTTAAAAAAGGCAAGTCACAGTTGAAATTAATAAAAGATTAAGTTTCATAACCTTGTGTAGTAGTAATGTGTACCTATTTATTAATTTATTTGCTAAATTTCCAGGCTATGATAAGAAATTAAATGATCCAGAGGAACTGTTTGACATACCAGCTAAGTACCGGTGTGCTTATGTTGGTGCGAAGATGGACCGGGCCCTGATTGGTAATGTGGACAACTACCAGCAATATATGGAGATACCACATGAGCCTTTTATTAGTTCTGGTGAGGCAGCATCTTTTTCAGCTGGATAGCAGTGAATTTTAGAGAAACAGGATATAAATAAAACATTTTCAGGCCATTATTGTTTATTTGTCTATGGAATGGCAGCAACAACAGTAATAATGCTGATAGCTTGAGTATCTGATTTATGTTCAATATTTTTATGAGTCATGCTTGACAGTAAATTCCAGCTGGAACTAGCATGTGTCATCTAGAAATTCCGAAAGATAAATATAACAATACTAGCTTTTGCCCGCAGCTTAGCCCGCGTGGGCTTCGGTTATCGCGCACTGTTCCCTCGGGAACTGTGCATTTTTCTGTGATAAAAAGTAGCCTATGTCACTCTCTGGCCCATAAACTATCTCTCTATGCCTAAAATCACGTCGATCCATCGCTCTGTTTTGATGTAAAAGACGGACAAATATACAAACACACACTTTCGTATTTATAATACTGTATTTGACAACTCCTGAATTTGCCATATCTTTATATTATTATGAAAATATAGATTATACAGACTGTTTAGAGAAGAGAAAACTTAAATCGGTTCAAAATTGGATTTATTGTGATTTTTTTAAAAATCTATATACCTGTCTTTTTCTCAAACACTTTTCTCTATGCAGCAAGTATGGCGCTACTGGCGTGTGACGTCACATGCCAGTATGTGTTTCTCAGTCTAATCTTGAATTTCAAACTATAACTTTGTTATTTGTAAAGGTAGCTTAAAAATTGTTTCTCTATTCGATAACAGGCATTGTGTAGTTTTAATTTATAAAACATATACAAAATAGTCAAATACCGTATATTAGTATGGATTAATTAATATTATGAATTACATTACATATACTTCTGTATCTCTCTATTTCTTCTTATGTCATTTAAATTTACCTAATCAGACTTTATCCATGGAAGTTTAATAGCCTATTTTTATAGGAAAAATGTTAATTTGATGTATGTTTTCCTTGTGATATCATATGTGGTATGAATTTATTATATGCAAGGTTACTACTACTTATTAAAACTTGGTGAGAAATAACGAAGCTTTTTGTATTGCTCATTTTAGAACCTGTTGTTTGAGATGTTATTAAAATGGCTAAACAGTAATTTTACGACTTACCTATGCAAAAATTTAATACTCCGGCGCAGACGCTTAGGGTTGTCGACGTCTATTTTAGAGTAATTACCTACCGGCAAATAATTTTAGTACGAAAGTTAACTTAAAATTGTCTAATGTCTAGAGAAACCAGATAGATTCTATGCCGTTACCTATATTATTATTATTATACTAAATTTAAAAATATTATTTATGAATTCGCCGGAATGGTGATGGCGACTGTATACATACTACTTACTCATGATTACCTACACATAATACTATAACTATATTGTTTATAGGTAGGTAGGTATCTATTATTTTTTATGTGTCCTTGCACGAAACTATTACACTACACTTATATACTTACCACTAATTTACAACTGTACCTAACACAAAAAATACGTAAGTACGAGTACGCGATCGTATAAGGTGATCATCATCGTATAAAATCGAAACTTACGGCACCGACGGCAGCGCAGTCTTGACTAAAGAAAACTTAATCCTCCTTAAATTATCAGTGTGTGCGTGCGGCGGGTGCGTGCGTACTGGCGCCAACCGGCGCGCACACATTTAAGCCGCGCGATGTACTTTTGTTCGTAGTGAGCCTACTTGTCCTCTTTTACTATGCTAGGACTGCGTGGGAACTACGGCCCAAGCTACCTTATTCGGTGAGGAGGCTTGGGACGTATATGTATAGGCTGGGATGATGATGATGATGACGATTTATCCTCATGATCACCTACTTATCATGTTATTAATATTAACTCAGGCTATGGCGCCGTGGGTGAATCAGCCCCGCAGTCGTCAACCCCCGTGACGCCGACTTGGCGCGTGCCGCTTCGCACGCGCCGCCAGAACGTCACTCTGTTTCGCGCGCTGCACTCCTGCTTCGCGCTACAGTTCTACAGCATTGGGGTTTTAAAACTCATGTCCGATATGGCGGGCTTCGCTGGCCCCTTGCTGCTGAACAGACTGGTCACGTTTGTCGAGGATGAAAGTATCGATCAACATTATGGGTAATTCAAGATTACTAATTATAATTTCTCTTAATTTGAGTGGAAGACTTTTTTCACCTTAATATAATGTTTATAAGCAGAATAAAACGAACAAACTGAAAAAAATTGTAAAGAAAGTAGAGTTCCATAAGACAAATGTTTCGGAGCTGGCTACATTAAGATTGTTTTTACATTAAACATTTTCAGGTACCTGTATGCTGCGGGGCTCATGATTTCCACTCTGGTGGCTACATTCTTCAACACCCATTTCAACTGGCTGATGTCACTCGTGGGGCTCAAAATGCGCGGCGCCATAGTCGCGACCATCCTCAGAAAAACGCTGAGCGTGACATCAACTGACCTTAATAAGTCATTCTCTGTAGGAGAAATCACGAACTTTATGTCGACTGACACTGATAGAATTGTAAATGCTTGCCCTAGTTTCCACGCTTTTTGGAGTATTCCTTTACAGGTTTGTATTTTACAGATATTCCTTAGAATTCTCAGTTGAGAATCTCGTCATATAGTGCATTATTACAGCGCGACCATCAGTGAACGTGCATGATTAAAGTGCATTAAAATTAAAATTCATAAATATCCCGGAGGAGGGGCGAGCGGATCAGACCAAGAAAATAAAATACCTAACAGGTTGCAACGCGGAAAATTCGAAATATAATGCTTCTCGCCACTGTTGTTTCATTACAATGTAATATTAGTAAAAAAATATGTTTTGAACATTTCGGGAGCAGGCAAATTTGAAGATTATTATATGGTATCGAAGCAAACGAAATCAATTTTCTGCTGAGTCACAAGCTGCGGAAGTGGGTAGGTTTCCGACATCAACTCGGATACAGTCCACTAGAAAGTTACCTCAACACCCTTTGTCGGCTTTTGTCCTCCAGACATAAATAAAACGCCCAACACCTAGTTCTTAGTGTGCTAATCACTTTAGCATTAATATTATAAATCATCCTCAGATTTAGTAATTAAATTATTCCTTCTTTCAGCTGGCCATCACACTCTTCCTTCTCTACCAACAAGTTGGAGTGTCGTTTCTCGCCGGCGTAGCCTTCTCTGTCCTACTGATCCCTATCAACAAAGTGATCGCCAACAAGATCGGTCAGCTCAGTACAGAGTTGATGAAACACAAGGACTCGCGCGTTACTTTAATCAGTGACTTGCTGAGAGGGATCAGGACTGTTAAAGTTCACGTTTGGGAGGATTACTTTATTAATAGAGTTACAGGTAGTGTTTGTATTTTTGTAATCCCTTTTTATTCTCCAATTAATTTTGCAGTTTTATTATTTAGATAAATGATGACAGGGAACTGAAAATATAACGTAACATTGATATTTATTGAGGTAACTTGGCTATCAAACTGCCGTGACGGTTATATTAATAAAAATCCATGTCATATAAAAGCGTATAAATGTATTAGCTTAACTGAAAAGCAGAGTGTTGAAACTCGTGTGGAAACCTATTTTACCCTCGACTTAACTATCAACCCTCGGTTACGGCTCGGGTGGATATAAACACCTCGACTAAAATAGTACGTTTATGCCCTTAACAATGTAATAGACAAAAGGGAAACTTAACAATTTGTTTTGTTGTATAGTGTCGCGTACGCAGGAGCTGAAGTACCTCGGCTGGCGCAAGTACCTGGACGCGGTGTGCGTGGTGCTGTGGGCGACCACGCCAGTGCTGGTGCTGGCGCTCACGCTGGCCGTGCACGCGCTGCGCCGGCAGCCGCTCACCGCGCCCACTGTACGTACACCGGCGGCGGCGGATGCGTGCGTGCGTGTGCGTGTGAATGCGAGGGTGCCTGCGTGTTGATGCGTGCGTGCGTGTGAAAGCGTGTGCGTGTGAATGCGTGGGTGCGTGTGCGTACGTGGGTGCTTGCGCATCTGGATGAATTTGAATGAAATCTGTATAAGAAAGATAACTGGATATCTGGGTGAATACCTCACGGGCATCACACGATTGACGCGTCAATCGTACATTCACACGTCCACATAATTCGAATATTTTTTGAGAAAAAGTAAATCTTAAGGTGCTTCAGAACGATACAATGAGGGCTATCGTTTTTTGTCTTACTAGATGGCGTACTGTTGCGTGAGGTTTTTAAGTATGGCTTTCAAAGTCTGTTATTACGGGCGTGAAAACAAAGTTTAGATTAAAATCATATTTAATACACCTTAAAACCGTACCATAAAAATATCGAGCATACCACAGTGTTGCATAGTCCCCGTTTTGTTCGGGAAAAGGGAGGACAAAGGTTTCCGAAAGACAAAACTGTCTCAAAACACAGACATTCATTGCCCCGGATTGCATATTTGCCATAATTAATTTCAGATATTGCAAAATATTCACAAATTTATTCTAATTATAAATAAACCCGCGTAGCTCATCCAAAAACTATGAGATTTGACATTTCGGAGACCTCACGCTACACTAGCGCCTCTAGTGGCGAATTCATACGCGATAGCCCTCATTATTATTGTATTGACCAGTTCTGAAATTGTGGATGTGCCGCCGTGCGCGGCAGCTCGATCAAAACACAGGTTTGCCGCGGTCGAACAATATGCTCGCGGCGGCCGCGCGCAGTCGATACACAGCTTAAGAGGTTGTTTGTTGCAGGTATTCACGACAGTGGCACTGATCAATATGCTGATAGCGCCGCTCAACGCGTTCCCTTGGGTACTCAACGGACTCACAGAGGCCTGGGTGTCCATTAAGCGCATACAGAAACTGCTAGACGTAAGTCTACCGCCATCACCACTTTATTAACCTCATAATTTTCGCAAAGTGGACTGGCCCACTGCGGAACCTTTTTCGTAGAAAAACTCATAGTGACAACGCATTGCCTGACAAGGGAATTTATTGTGACACTTACTGTGAGAACGTTCTACGGTGGGTCAGGAATCAAATGTTTCGTGTGTAGTTAGAAAATTCAGCAGCTTTAAAATCAAATCCAAACATAACTTTTTTAAGGTTGGTTTTTGGAGTATTTTTGTATTTTTTATTTCAACTTCAAATTTTGTTACTTTTACGGTCATCCCGTAAAATCCACATCGAAAATACAAACTGAAACATAGATGCACAGAAAAACCAGTAAAAGAGACCAGCGCTGGGAATCGAACCCAGGCTCTCAGCATTTCGTGCTGCGTGCTATACCGCTACACCACCACTGGACAGGAGTACAGACTCGAATTTTTCCTATGCACCACATATCTCAGCTTGTTTGTTTCTTATTTAGTCACTTAAGCAGCGACACTAGCGACATCTATGCTTTAACCCTCATCGAGAAACTTTCTGCACCCCATCGGAACTAACCTCTCACAAGGACACTTTTTTATTGGAAACCACCCATGAATACCAACAACTGAAACCACAATAAACAAAACCTTTTCTTGGAAACCCCGGTGTCATGATTGACTGGAAACACTGCCGAGGCTGGAGAAGGTTGATTCTACAACTGCACCGTACATGGCAGGAATCTAAAAGGGGATTAAAGGGGAAAAAGTTCATTGCTTGTTTGTTTGCTAATGGATAGACGGAAAAAAATCATTCACTTTCAAAAAGCTATATTACCAGCAAGTAAAATCAGTTATATTTTATCCCGAGTAGGTATGTGTAAAGTACCCATGAGACGCAGATAAAGTACAATCAACGGCTATTTACATTTAAATATTTGTTACAGCCGTATTAGCCGTGGTGGCCGAGTGGTTTGACCTATGGCCTCTCAAGCAGAGGATCGTGGGTTCAAACCCCGGCTCGCACCTCTGAGTTTTTCGAAATTCATGTGCGGAATTACATTTGAAATTTACCACGAGCTTTACGGTGAAGGAAAACATCGTGAGGAAACCTGCACAAACCTGCGAAGCAATTCAATGGTGTGTGTGAAGTTCCCAATCCGCACTGGGCCCGCGTGGGAACTATGGCCCAAGCCCTCTTGTTCTGAGAGGAGGCCTGTGCCCAGCAGTGGGACGTATATAGGCTGGGATGGATTTGTTACAGCAAAGTGCTGGCTTTTAGTTTGATATTTGTAACATAGTGACATGATTAGCTTCCAGATATGGACCCGGATCGCTTCTACGGAAAACTGAACACAAACCGCAATGAAGACAATATGATAATATTCAACAACGCTTCCTTCGCATGGGCGAAACCCTCCGATCGTAGGGTATCGCAGGTACCAAAGAAAAACAAGGGAAAGTCCAAAAAGAGAATGTCGAGAAGTAATGCACAGATCAGCGATTCGTCGTCTGAAGTAGTGGAGCAGAATGAACCGTTTATGCTGCAGGATATATCGTTGGAGATAGAGAAAGGGGAGCTGATTGGTATCGCTGGCAGCGTCGGCAGCGGGAAGACCTCGCTTCTGCATGCTATTATGGGTGACATGATCAAGAAGGGTGGTGAAATACAAATACCTGACAGCTTGACCAGTAAGTTTCGTCCATCGTTTATGAAGACAATAATGATGTATCTATTGACAAAAAAAAGTCATGGTAGCCTAGTGATTTGACCTATGGTCTCTCAAGTAGAGGTTCGTCCGTTCAAATCCGGGCTGTCAGATCTGAGTTTTTCGAAATTCGTATGCAAAATTACATTTTAAATTTACCACGAGCTTTACGGTGGAGGAAAACATCGTTAGGAAACCTGTACAGACCTGCAGCAGTGGGACGTTAGGCTAAGATGATGATCGATCATGCATTCGTAGACAAAGAGAGTTTATGCTAGACAATAAATGTAAGCCAGTTCCCTGTTCATTTTGCATCCTACTTATATTATAAATGCGAAAGTTTGTGTGTGTGTGTGCGTGTGTGTGTGTGTGTATGTATGTTTGTTACTCCTTCACGCTAAAACGGCTGGACGCATTTGGATGAAATTTAGTACGTAGATAGCTGGACGTCTGGAATAACACATAGGCTACTTTTTATCCCGATATTCCCACGGGATAAGGATGAAATCTTGAAATTTCAACCGCTGGGTTTAGAGTTGACATTTTGGACAGTTGTTCTTAACATAACCTCAATGAAGACCACGGTATACATTTTGGGAATTCTCAGGGGAATTTTGTAAGAACCCGGAATTTAAATTGTATCGAATAGTTAACGCGTGCGAAGCCGCGGGTGAACTATAGTTATGATTATAAGTGTTAGGATCTTGAAATATCTGTATCATGGAACGAAACTCTTTTAATACAGGCGAGAGAAAATAACAGACACAAAACTTAATACGGGGAATTTTGTAACTATCCTGAATAGACTCTCTTCAACAGTAATCGTCGGTCCGCCCGGATTGCAACCACCATCTTGCTCGCTAATCCTGCCGTGAAGCAGCAGTGCTTGCACTGTTGTGTTTCGGCGTGGAGAGTAAGACAGCCGGTGAAATTACTGGCACTTATATCTTAGGCCTCTAGGTTGGCAACGCATCTGCAATACCCCTGGTGTTGCAGATGTTTATGGGCGGTGGTGATCTCTTACCATCAGGAGACCCACTTGCTCGTTTGCCATCCAGTCGAATAAAAAAAAAAAAGTAATGCAAAGCAAACAACCATAATTTATTTAAGTTATGATTTGTAGGTTTTGGCTACGTTTCGCAAAAGCCGTGGCTGATCCGAGGCACTATCCGTGACAACATCTTGTTTGGGAAGCCGTACGACGAAACCAAGTTTAAAGCTGTCGTAGACGCGTGCGCTCTCACTGGTAAGTTGACGTGATTATGCGATTATTTTTAACCGACTTCAAAGAAGGAGGAGGTTATCAATTCGGTTGTATTTTTTTTAATGTTTGTTACCTCAGAACTCCGTCATTTATGAACCGATTTGATTTTTTTTCCGTTCGTCTAGGAATGTCTTCAATTAGGTCCCATAAGAACCAAATCGGGATCTGATGGTTGGATTTTAAGGGATTGGATCTTAACCTATAGTCATCTATTCTCACCTACGTACTATATATTGGGCTTCAATCACTCCTGCTTTTGTAGTCGGTTTTTAGTTGTTTTTTTGCAGTCGGTTCAATTATTTGTTATAAAATTTTTAGTCTCTCGCGTGAAATTGAATCGTAATTTTGGCAAACACTGCATTAAACTACACACGAATTTTCGGTAAAGTGGACTCTTCCGGCTGCATTTATAATGCTGGTTTATTGGTCTGGTATTGGTTCTATCCTTATGTACTTTTTATAACTGAAATTAAACGGCTCAATTCACGATTATGAGTTGTGAACGCTCCAACGAGTTTCCACCTTTTCTATTTTCGGCTGGGTCGGCTGTGTGCGCCGGTCGGTATGCATAAATGCATGGCGATTGGAACAAGAGGGCGTCCGCCGCCTATTTTCTTTAAAAACCGTTAATAAACATTTGTTCGTTTTTAAAGAATATAAAAGTCTATCACGAATAATTATTGGAGTAGACACATTCACTTATATATTAAATCAGTTCTGTCAGACCAAATTTTTAATTTTCATTCAATTTTTATGGAATAATCGAGAAAAACTAACGAAAATGCAACGTTGTCAGCTCAGCAGGTATAAACGCTCTTATGGATGACCCATAATGCGTTTGATGTTGCAGAGGACCTGAACGCGCTGGGCTGGGGCGCGTGGGTGGGCGAGGGCGGCTGCGCGCTCAGCGGCGGGCAGCGCGCGCGCGTCGCCCTCGCGCGCGCCGTCTACCAGGACAAACAAGGTCACTTGGACGATTATTCGAGCGTTTCAACCGTCTCATTTTTCTGGACACTTCTGCAAATATGGCCGAATACATCAACATCATATACAATCAACTAGGAACCCTTATAGTTTCGCCATGTCTGTCTGTCTGTCCGAGGCTAAGCTCAGAGACCGTTAGTACTAGAAAGCTGTAATTTGGCATGGATATACATATCAGTCACGCCGACAAAGTGGTAAAATAAAAAAAAATTAGGGTACCAAAAAACCAGAGCACCTTAAAACCTTTGCAGGGTTTCCAAGACGATTTTTTGATTCAGTGATCTATTTGCGAAATATTCAATTTTAAAGTGTAAATTTTCATTAAAATCGAGCTTCCCCTCCCTCCCTCTAAAATCTAAACTGTTGGGTGAAAAAAATTGAAAAATTTCAGGATGGTAGTAAGTATATCAAATTTACAAGGAAAATTATAACGGCTAAAATTGTTTGAGCATTATTAGTAATCTAAGTATAAAATATACCTAAACTTGGAAGATTCCGTACACAACACGAAATCCTTAGAAAAATATTTCTATATTTTTTCGTAATGGCTACGAAACCCTATCTTGAGCGTGTCCGACACGCTATTGGCCGGCTTTTTTTAGTTATCTGGTAGCAATACGAGAACTCTTAATAAATACACACAGTTACAGAAACTACAATACAGAACAGTTGCGAGCATAGGATAGAATAGAATAGAATTACATTGAATCATGATAAATTGTAGTGACATAATTTTTATGGATAATTGGGCCAGAATAAACGGCATAAGATTTTTCCCATGGTCGGTCATTTTGACTTAACTGCGTTCCGAACGAGGCCATCCTTACTGGCTCGCGCTACGGAGTCAGCATTCTAATGATCGGAGGCTCTAATCTCTAACGCACTTGGAATTGCAATCGGTTTCACTCATGGTTTCTTTCCGTTAACCTTTTGAACGCCCCGGTCGGCCTCAGACGACAAAAAAAATATCTGAAAATCGTTCCATAGGCGCCACGAAATGCCGACATGGCGCCTATGTCACGATTTTCAGCTGTCGTGTTTTGCCGACTGTGGCGTTCAAAAGACGCGGTGTAGGATGCGGGTAAAAAGTGACGATGAATGCGATCGCTAGCGCCTACGCCAGAGGTTCCCAAACTAATTTCGTCTAACGCCCACTTTGAAAGTTATTTTGTAGCGCCCCCCATTTTTTTTCACCTTAAAAACCTCAATAACATATTAGTCTCTTTTTCTGGGCCTCCAGCGCCCACAAGGGGGCGTTATCACCCACTTTGGGAAAGACTGGCCTACGCGTTAGAAAATCAGTTATCTGCTTCAAGAAAGCACCTTTGAACTGCTTTAGCCAACGCATCTTACATTTTCACACACCTAAAGAGTTGGCTGTCGGATATGTCACAGAAGTCATAATAATTGCCTTTTTTCCAGTGTATCTATTGGACGACATATTCTCTGGCGTGGACGCGCGCGTGGCGGCGCACATAATGCAGCGCTGCGTGCTGGGGCTGCTGCGGCGCACGACGCGCGTGCTCACCGCGCATGCGCCGCGCCTGCTCGCGCGCTGCCAGCGCACTGCCCTGCTGCACAACGGATATATACACAAGCTAGGTACCACTCGATTAGTGTCCGACCGAAATATGTTCTCTTGCCGGAACCGACATCGAAGGCTCGGTTTTGTTTTGGCTCTAGTTTCGGCCGAAATAAAAACCGTAACCCAAACTTTAAAGCGCAAAACACGCACAGGGCGATAGCTTTCTCTGTCTAATCTTGAACTGCAAACTTTTATAACTCTGTTATATGTAAAGGTGACTTGAAAATTGTTTTTCTGCTCGATAACATGCATGCATTAATTTATAAAACAAACGTACGGTACGTTTGAGTCCAGTACGATGCAGAGGGGTATTGATTAGTTTTACATGTTTAGTAAAAAAAATTGATTAGTATAATTTGTAATGATTTAATGTAATGCTAATGTGTTTTAATTTGTGAAAAAAAAAAGTTAAATACCGTATTCTGACAACTTTACTGATAAGGGTCGTTGTGGACTGACTCTTTGACGCAAAAAAGTGGCAATATATTAAATTGTTGAGCGACGTTGAATAATGAACGTGTTTAATCAGGTCCTCCTGAAGCGGTACTGAGCGAGATCGAAGAGTGTTTCCCTAGTGATTCCGAGGGTTTGGAAGAGGACCCACGGAAGGCCATAGAAGCCAACGACAACCAGGACACCGTCAGTCGAAACAGCTTGGACGAAGACGTAAGTTTTAACAAGGTTTTAGTTAACTTGTAGTGATCATGTATAAGTTCTTCCACGATCCAACTGACTCGAATTTATTGTGGGGATATGTAGGTTAGATGACAATTAAAGTACTAAGTACAGTCAATAAAAAGTACTTACAGCAAAATTATGCTATTTTTAAAAAATACTAAAGTTTAGTTTACTAAATATTACTTTTTTTATTTTATTAGACTTGAAAAAACCTTAATTTTAGCTCCTCTACGTACGATCGAAGACATAATAATTGTCCATTAAATAGGGAGCCAAGTGAAGTTATCAATGCTCGTTAGGGACAGACATACAGCCTTATTCATAAAAAGTTAGAGCCTCCTTGAAGGCTCCTTGAAGGCCCGATGATAAAAAACATGATTCATAAACGTCTGTTAGCGCTAATCAGTCGATCAAGGCTCTGCTAAAGTTAGAGGACCGTAGACCCCCCTTTATCTCTCTGCTAAGTCACAAAATGGCCGCCACAAGTTTGAACAGCTGACTTTGACTATAGCAAAAAACCATAGGTACCGAAGATATTTATGGTGAAGGCAGGGCTACGCAGATTTAAAAAAAACAGGAAATTTATTTTCAGGAATTTGTATTTAAAAATCCTCTAATTAGCAACAATAAATTAACAATAAATATGAAAAAAAAATAAGGATGATTAACATAATTATGGCTTTTTGCACAACATAAACATGCGAAACGGAAATGGCGGGAAAACAAACATCTCGCTTTTTATTTTTTTTTCCTGGTAATTTGCTGTCACTGCTGTCAATTTTTTTTTTAAATTATCGATTAGGCCATTTTTTGTCTTTGATTTGTCAAGGTGGCCAACATAACGCGTCTAATCCGTCTATCAGCAGCTCAACAACTAGCAGACTGCTAGCAAGCGTTTATGAATCATACTTCTTGACAACCGTCTAACAAGCTTAATCAGTCTGCTAAGTAACAGACCGATCAAACCTCAATTAAGGATTTTTTATGAATAAGGCTGATAGTGTTTACTTTGTGCATCCCTTTCTGACTTTGCCAATATGATCAGTAGACTAATGCATGTCTTTAACAGTACTTTTCCCTGATCATTTATTTACGTGATGTTCAATAAATCATCACTGTATTCTATTGTTTTTCTTACATAGGAGGCGATGTCAGAAGGAACAGTCGGCTGGTGGGTGCTGGGCCTTTATCTCCGCTCCGTCGGCTACTTCCTATCCATCACCATCATCCTCTCATTAGTGCTGATGCAGGTCTCTCAGAACTTCACCTTCGTCTGGCTCACGTTCTGGGTCCGGAGCAGAGCGAACACTACCACTGCAGAAGCCATTAACCTTCAAGACAACCACGAGGATGGGACAGCTTTAGACCATGGATTTAACGCTATTGAAACTGTCATACACAAGATTATAAATGCTTCGGATTTTCTAATTAATAAACTTCAAAATAATACTGTCCCAAGCAGGGGTACTTTATTGAAATTAGCATCGAACGATACGCCGATTGCCAACGATGATTACTATTTGGAAGTGTATTTTGGACTTGCGGGATTAAATCTGGTATTCACGATAATGCGAGCGTTTTTGTTCGCGTACGGCGGAGTGCAGGCGGCTACTAGAATACATAAGATCCTCCTTAAAGTTGTTACTAAGGTAAAGCATAACGATACAACGAATTGCTTGAACTTTTAAAATATCTGGGATTAAAAAAAACCTTTTATGTTTTAGGCGAAAGTGAAATTTTTTGACGTGACTCCGACGGGACGAATTCTCAACAGATTTTCGTCTGACACGTATACAGTTGATGATTCTTTACCTTTCATTATGAACATATTTTTAGCTCAAATATTCGGTCTGATAGGTAAGTCTATGCTTTAAAACGTAATGTAGAATTTTCTTTATTTATTAACTGTAAAATAAATTGATTGATACGATGGATCGTTCAATAGATCTCTTTTCTTTAAATCGACTGTAAAATGTTCTGTATATTTTATTATATAACAGTACTTATTTAGTAAGTTTCTCGAATGTAAAGGCCGACCAGGAATATAAAAAACCTGACGCGAGGGCAGCACTTCTACGTTTTATATTGCAACATTCTTTACACTTACTATACGATACCTACCAGTCATATTGACAACGGTATCGGTGATGTTATTTAAAGGAATATTTACTAAGCCCTCAGACTTTTTCTATGACAAATACTTTTATACATTGTGAATTATTTTCCTTCCAAGGCTATGGATAATCTTCGGCATTTTAACGCACAAAAACACAAAATAATATTTTAAAATACCACGCGCAAACAACTTTAAACTTTGACAGCAATAGACAGACGACATTTGAATTTAGTGTTACCAGTGCAAGAAATTAGTTCTATTGGTTTTCCGCAATATGGCGAGGTTTTTATAATTCTGGTCAGCCTTTATACTATAGCGTGTTAATAACAACTAGTAAGGTAACGCCGTCTAGTTGTGTAGTCTAGGCAATTACGAGTATACGACGCGATTCATGGCAAGGTCACGTCCTCCCCAACACTGAACCCGTTATGAAATTATTCCACCATGCTAAAACACTGAATTTATCTCAATTACCATGTTTGTTTTCAGGGGCCGTTACCGTAGTGATATACGGTCTACCATGGTTACTAGTAGGCGTCGTGCCGATAACGTTTATCTACTACCGACTGCAGCGACTGTACCGCGTCACGTCGCGTCAGCTCAAACGGCTACAGAGCGTCACACTGTCGCCTATTTACGCTCACTTTAATGATACCCTGGAAGGTGAGTTTAATTTGTGAATAAGTCATTTGTAAACTGACAGGCTTAAGGTTGTCGTCACTCACAGTGCAATGGAAAGAGAAATCCGTAGAAGAACTAAAGTTAACAGCACAGCATAGCAAGTTGCTCGTAGAACTGATGGCCGTTGGGGCCTGTAAAGATCTTGAACATGAAACTACCGTGAGATTCACTCATATTAAATATAATGACCCGGATAACTCACGTCTTAAATCGAGTTTAGCTCGACATGTTTCGGGCTAATCCGTAGCCCTTCGTCTTCGGAGCAACGCGACTCAGCGGCTGCTGCAACACGCGCACACTCAGTGCATTTAATATCTGTAAAGATCTAGTAAAGATCATTCGAAGCCATTGGCTACGGGTAGCTCGTCGTGGAGATCGTTGGGGAAGGAGTATGTCCAGCAATGGACGTTTCCGGGCTAGTATGATGACGCCTTTGTCAGAATGTCTTTGCGAGGTGGGCTTTGCATGTTACAGGCTGATGTGTTTAAAGCGACATTACATCAGTGCTTTGTCACTTCATACAATAAAGTACTTCCTCATCGGGGTTATTCTACTTATCTGTCTGATTTGTAACCTGACTCGGTGAGTGCTAAGATACAGGCTCAGCCTAGTTTGGTACTCACGGGATAGTGATGATTATTTTGTAATATTGTAATTTGTATTTTAATAAACTATTCTATTCTATTCTATCGTTATCGTTGATATGACTCTTTGGCAGTTGTCACGTGAAAATGCACTCTGTGACTGTTATTAAAAAGGTGTTGCTAGTAGGTTAATACACACATCAACAAAAGTCTTAGGATACTCATTATCTCTAGACAAATTTGATGTTTTGGCTCAGTAGTAATATATGCTTATTATTGAAATGTTCAAAACTGTCTAATGATAAAAATATTCCTAGGAACTTTTGATGAGTGTAGGTATTATAATAAAGTAATGCTAAAGAAAAGAGATAAATTCTAGCTTGAGAGAGAAAGAGAGCGTGAGGTTGACGTAACAGAGAAGGATGAATATGTTTTCTCGTTGACTCTGCTTTAGTAACTACTGTTTAATTTGTGCATGTATTTTGTAAATTTCACACACAAACATCACGCCTGTATTTCCAAAAAAAAAATATTATTTCAAAATTGTGTATTTCGCGTTTTATTAATAGGTTTAACGACGATCCGCGCGCTGGACGCGGGCGGGCGCTGGTCGGAGCGTGGCTGCGAGCTGGTGGAGGCGTGGCAACGCGCGGCGCTGTGCGGCGCGGCGAGCGCGCAGTGGCTGGCGCTGCGGCTGCAGGCCTGCGCCGCCGGCGTCGTCGCCGCCGCCGCGCTGCTGGCCGCGCTCCAACGGGGCACGCACGCGCTGCAGCCAGGTACGTACAGTCAACGAAACTGAATCACGTACCAGGGTAATCTTTTCATAATCAATTTCGCTATGATTTTTCAGCAAATGTATGGAATGTCAACATTTTTATCTTATTTTTTATTTTATTATTAAATTATTATTATAAATTAGAACTGGATAGTGCATGTTACCGAACAGAAAACATTTTTATGGCTACCTTTACATATAACAGAATTATAAAGGTTTGAAATTCAGGCCCTAAATCCCTAACTGCACTTTTTCGCAAACCTCATCTCGCGCTAAACGAAGCATTGAAAGAACTGTCTTGTCCAGGGCTGGTGGGGCTGGCGATTTCATACGCGCTGTCGATGACGTCGATGCTGAGCAACGTGCTCAGTTCGTTCACCGAGACCGAGCGCGAGATGATTGCCGTCGAGCGCGTCGGCGAGTACATCACGCAGGTACAAACAAAACATAAATATACAAGCCCGATGCTTAAGCCTGGGGTTCGGTTCCTTGAGCGAAAAAAATGCTAGTTCTTTTCCCGAGGAAATTTTGAAAAATCCCCTAGTGCATGCACCTTTTTTATTTTTTATTTTTTTCGACTGGATGGCAAACGAGCAAGTGGGCCACCTGATGGTAAGAGATTACCACTGCCCATAGACACGTGCAACACAAGGGGGATTGCAGATGCGTTGCCAACCTAGAGGCCTAAGATGGGATACCTCAAGTGCCAGTAATTTCACCGGCACCTCTGGGTATTCAAGGTCTGCCAAATTTGAAGTCTATATCCCTAGTGGTTTAACCGGCGTTTTCTGTCAGTCGCGTTACTCTTTTATAGGAACAGTCGAGTTCATAAACTTGTGAGCAAAAATTTGGTTAAAAAAATCTGAACACGACTCTATTGTTAACGGCGTAGAAGCGTGTTCAGATATTTTTGATAAAATTTTTGCTCAAACTGCTTTTTCACAGGCGTCCAGTCCGTAAGACATGTTCTACCTACATGTACAAATGCAGGCACACCATAAGCCATAAAACTACTTCAATGTACCTTTGCTAATTAGTATTATTTTGTACAGGTGGAAAGCGAGAAAACGGACGGGGATCCTCCGCCATATGGCTGGCCGTCGCAGGGAGTCATAAGCTTCGAGGATGTACATCTCAATTATAGGTGACTATTTTCGTGTTTATGCGATATCTGTTTTTGAACGTTTCCTTTTCATGCGGATGTACCTTCATAATTCACTCTTTCTTTCATAGTTCTACTGTTAATTACAGATGATTTAGTAACAATTTTGTGATACACTAGCTTTTAGGGATAAATTTTAATCCATCCCCCCTCCATTCTCGCCAAAACTACGCCAGCGGCATAGCTATAACTCTAAACTAAAATTTGAGGTCTGTAGGTTTAGCGGTTTCAATTTTTCGCGCAACAACTCATCCTTATTTCACCCCTTTAGAGGTTGAGTATCCAAAAACCCATCCTTTACTGCTCGCCTAGATGATAAAAAGAATCCTGTTCAAAGAATCTTGTTATGCGTTGATATGTCGATCAGTCAGTTTACAGATCCCAAAATCGGGCTCAGCGTTTGATGCCCATTGGATATTCATTTGAAAATTAATATTTTCATTTCATTTCAGTGAAGCAGCTTCATTCAGCTTTTCCTTTTACAGATATATGGGTATATTGTTGCACAACAGCGGTCCAATCACCATACAAACTAAACTGTTTTTTTCTCCAGGCGTGTCACATATGTTATGACGTCTTCCTCCCCACCAAAAATTTCGTCGTGTCGTTAAATAAAGTTGATCTAATTCCAGCCGAGGAGACCGCGGCACGGCTTTACGCGGCGTTAGCTTCACGAGCTACCCCGGCGAGAAGCTGGGCATCGTCGGGCGCACGGGCGCCGGCAAGAGCTCGCTGCTCGCGGCGGTGCTGCGGCTCGCGCCCGCCGCCGCCGGCCGCGTGCTCGTGGACGGTGTGCCGGTTGACAGTGTCAATCTGCAGGCGCTCAGGTCAGTGGACTCACGGATACTGGAGTCGCGATTTACGCGCGCGATGACACTTAGTCTATACTATGTAGCGGAGCCGGTTCATACATTATGGGAAAAATAATTAAGTGATCAATGTAACAATTTAAGAATTACATTAATTGGACATATTTTAATGCATAATATCACCTTAGTGCAGTTTTTATCAGGGGTGGGCTAAATTTAAGGGCTGAAAAAAAAAACTGGTTCTTAGAACTCTTTTCAGAATAAATAATTATTCCGTGTAAAATCCTAACTTATCAGGATTTTTGACAAAAAATAGATTATCAAAATTCTTAAAAAAAAATATGACTAATATTTATCGTTATCGCAAAAACTAAAACCATTTTTTTTGTATTATTTATTATTTCAGTCAACCAATCAATCAAATGAAATCATCCCACACCCACCCACTGCTGAGTTAAGGCATCGCCGTCGCCTTGATTAACGTAGTCGCTCTATTATCGTTGTAACTTAAATTGCTAAGGGGCTGTTTCACCATCCATTGATAAGTGTTAACTGGCGGTTAGGTGTGATGCTGTCTCTATTTGTTTTGTTCGAATAGATGGAGACGGCTTTACATTTAACCGTCGGTTAACGCTAATCGATGGATGGTGAAACAGCCCCTAAATATCTCGTTTGTTTGAGTCAGATCCCGCATCAGCATGATCCCGCAAGAGCCGTTCATCTTCACGGGCAGCGTGCGCGACAACGTGGACCCGCTGCAGCAGCACTCGGACGCGGAGCTGTGGCGCGTGCTGGAGCGCTGCGGCGCCGACGGGGCGCTGCGCGCGGCCGGCGGGCTCGGCGCACCCGCCGCCGGGCTCTCGCGCGGCCGCGCGCAGCTGCTGTGTCTGGCGCGCGCGCTGCTGCAGCGAGCCAAGGTACTGTGTAGTGTGGGGGGGGGGGGCTCTCGCATCACAATTCGCCTTATTTGAAATCGATTGTAGGCTTGTCGTTCACAGCAACTACAAACTGAAATGCATTGGACGTAGCGTTGTCAATCAACTGATATTCCTCTTGAGCTTTTGGTGCCTGCGAACTTACTTGATTTGACACATTCTCCCAAACCTTCCAGATCGTCCTCATAGACGAAGCCACAGCGAACCTGGACCAGGAGACCGAGCGTCTCATCCTGGACACGATACGGCGAGCGTTCGGCGGCTCGACGGTGCTGCTCGTCGCGCACAGAGTGGTGGGCGTGCTCGAGTGCTCACGCGTGCTCGTCATGGGCGCCGGGAGAGTGCTCGAGTTGGACGCGCCGAGCGAACTGCTCGCCGACCCCACTTCGCAGCTTTACGCGTTGGTGCATGCGCATGACCAGTGAACTGAATATTCGGCTCCGGCAACGTTCCGCTATCCTGCTATTTCGCGTACCACAACGGGCCATCCATAAAGTACGTCACACCAATTTTGACCATTTTTAGACCTCTACACGTATTGCCATGGAAATTGCAATTATTTTGTTCCTGTGTCACAAACCGCCGGACCCCTCCCTCTCCCTAAATGAGTGACGTAATTTATGGATGACCTCTAAGCACTGATTACTGACTAGTCTACTGCACTGTCACTAGCATAGGAGTACCTACGAATTCTGTTGACACACATGCGTATCACCGGTATACGAGTAAGATATTTTTGATCACAGACGTTGTGTCACTGACACCGAACGTGTTAAGCTTTGTACAGTCGGGGTCGTAAATATCTACAAGGTGTCCTTGAGTTCTTCCGGAATATTTCAGCAAGTGGTTCGGTTAGTTTGACTGAACGCCCCTGTAAATGTTTTTTATGATTTTCGGTGTGGTTAGCAAATGGTTCCGTACGTTGATCGATGTTCAAAATGTACCGAAGTGAAGTGAAATGTGCATTAAACATTTTGATGAAAAATCATTACAGAAGCGTTCAGTCATACTTACCCAATTACCTCCTAAAATATTCCGAAAGGAATTGAAAAAAATCCTGTATGTTCACCCTTATGGTTAGTTACATAAAGGTGTATAGATTTGACGTCTTGGTAAGGTATATCGTATTTATGACTAACTATACCGCTGGGTGTCTGGAATGGTCATGTCATGAATGTTCAAAAAGACATAGAAAATCAAGACAAGAAGCAACTTTTTTTATGAATAATTCTATGTGTATATTAGTGATAAGTATAGTACGGCCACGCTGAGTTCGCACGTCTTAAATGGAGAGCGAGGATATACTTATTAATTGATGTACGTACTGATATGTAAACAACATGTATGTACATCAATTAGACAGTATTATCCATCACAACAATGGGATAACTTAGTTTGGTTGCACACTGGTAATGCTAGTAAAATGCGGAAAATAAATACCATATTTTTACTTGTGTGTTAGTAAATTAACTCGTGATCTCTGGTCTCATATTTTAATTTAAACGACTGTCTTGATAAAATATACAATTGTAGCACGCGACACTAAAATTGTACTTTACTATACTGCAATCAATATTTTAAACCATGGTTTTATGTTTTTGAATTATGCGTAAGTGCTAATACTGTGCAGTAAAAAAAAAAGATACAATATAACCGCCTGGTATTGAAACAATATTTAGATAATACAGTTATTTATTACGGTATACACATTTGACATTATGTTTACCATTTGAAGATCATTATCTTTCAATATTTTCTCAACGAATTATTAATAAAAAAAAAGCGATTGGGTTTTTTTCTCATTATATTGTTTTAACCTATAATTAATAATAATGTGACATACTGGGTGCGGGAACCATGAAATGATTTTTTCGTTCTGCGCTCTTAACCGCTATATTTAATCCAAAGATCATATCGAGTGAAGTTGACTGAAAAGCATATTAAGGCTAAAATAATACTAATCTAACGTATTATCGCTATGATGTAATTAAGTCAATTTATTTAGAACTATCGTAGAGATTAAACTTGTAGAATGTATGCTAGTAACTAGATAATGGTTTCTTAGGCTGTTATTAATCAAACGACATCTTCCGAATGTATTATTGTAGATAAAATTTTATTGCATGACAAATTGGCTGACTGTAGTTAATGTTGACTTCCTTATCGTGGGCGATATTGTAACTGGATTCGGCATGTATGTGGGATCGTGCGAAGGAAAACAAACTTTAAAACACAAAGTAGAAAAGTTTATTAAAAAAAAAACTAAGAGGAATACGTTAATTGACAAAATAAAACAGAAAACACATGCAGCAACTAGGCTCACCCGATCGTAACTCACACTCTTTTACTCATTCGCTCGTCTCATTCACTCCACATTAGTCTTCAGTCATTCGGTCGCTCGTTTACATCAAATCATTCTAACATTAATCCACCCTCATTCCCACATTCGGCCATCCTACACACATGACTGTCCCCAGGCATCCTTTAAACAAAACATCTTAAACATCTAAACATCTTAACCTAGGTACACCTTAACACTGTAAACATGTGTGATACAGCCGTTGTAAAACCAACTCCAACATCATCTTACACTATGAAAACCAACTTAACTAACTTTATTCTTAGTGCAACTAAACATCTTTAAGGGGAAAAAACAAACAATTTTAAATTTTACACCATACCAGTAACATACCAGCAAAAGAAAACCATAACAACAATCTATAACCATCTTAAACTTTACACCACACCAGTAGGTAAACACTTTTTTTATACACCCTCTGATAGTCTGCGCCTTTAACACGAAGTAACTATGGAGGTAACTCTCGTCGTGCTTTATCGCTTGCACCACGCTGAAGCACTCGTCGTCTATTAGAATGTCCGTCTTTACGTATCCCGGCGATAAAACACGGGTCGCACCGAGCCCCGTCAACAACAGTTCGCACTTTTCGTAGCCCGGCGCGCCTAACAACTCGTAACTGTCCTCCGACACAAGGTTCACGTCACTACCGGAGTCTATCAACGCGTTAATGCTTCGATTACACAATAAAATCTTCTTTATTGGCTTCCGATCGATGTTTTGATCTGGCGTTCGATCACAGCTGCTGTTTGCGCTTCTGTCACAACTGTCAACGTCATTGGTGTGACATCTGACGTCTGTCGCTGTCATTGCCGCCATCTTTGCCTCGTTCCCGGTCACCTCGTTCCGAAAACATTCTTCGTTCCGTTCGTTCGAGTGAGTGTGACCGATAGTTTGTTGCACGAACAAACTCGTCGCTCTTGCGCCTGCGCCGCCATTATGCACCTCGTCAGCTGATTCGTTCGATGTTAATGATGCAATTGCACAGTGTGCCGATATGTGCCCGAATTGGTTACATCGCAAACACTTCGTACCTTTTTCTATCTTGGGACACGTACTGAATGCATTATTCTCCTTTCCACAGCTGTCGCACTTCTCGTAGCTCGGGGAAACCGGTTTAGGCCGGCTTTTGCTCATCTCACCTCGTAGCGAATGCGTAGGTACCGTCTTGTTTTTTATCATTTCGTAGATTCTGATTTTTCCCTTTAGGTCACTATACGATGTAACGCCGTGCAACATAATTTTGTTGGCCTCTAGGTCTTCGATGCCGTCGACTATGTATTGAATAGCCACATCGTCTGGCATTTTACCTCGGTTGCCTAACTCGCGCATCGTGAGTAGGTAGTCGAAGCAACTCTCGTCTTTCTTCTTCTTACGCGCCGCCATCAGCTCGTGTATCGCCTTAATATTTACAGTATCTGGGAATTCTTTGCTCAGCGCGTGTTTTAGGTCATCCCACGACTTAAACGGTCGCTCCGCCTGTAGCCAGAGGGCTGCGGTGCCCGTCATACTGCGCCTGGCAACAATTAATTGTTGTAAGGGCGTCCACCCAAATATCGTCGCGTTTTCGTCGATCTCTTCAATAAATCTAGTCACGCTGAACGTCTCATCTTGCGCGCTAAATTTGTTTATTAGGTCGTCAATATACTGCAGGCTTTCACTAACGTCGCACGTCGTCATCGCGTCCGTTACCCTTGCAGTCGTCGTCGTCATATTCGTCGTCGTCCGGAGTTTGAGTCTCGGTGCCTCATCCACACCTCCACTCGGAGCCTCGCTAGCTGCCTCGTCGTACACCTTATCCGCTCGCATCTTGCTGATGTGTAGTTTCTTGCCGCTCAGAAGCCACCGTCTTACTTCAGAAGCCAGCAGAAACTCGTCGTCGCTGTTATTTCGGTCACCCGTCGTAAATGGCAACCGCCGTAACAAAAAATGTAACCGCCTCGTTACACCACGTAGCACACCAGTCCGTCGTCGTATCCACGATTTAATTTCTCCTTCTGATCCCGGACGAGCCCCCAAAAATGTGGGATCGTGCGAAGGAAAACAAACTTTAAAACACAAAGTAGAAAAGTTTATTAAAAAAAAAACTAAGAGGAATACGTTAATTGACAAAATAAAACAGAAAACACATGCAGCAACTAGGCTCACCCGATCGTAACTCACACTCTTTACTCATTCGCTCGTCTCATTCACTCCACATTAGTCTTCAGTCATCCGGTCGCTCGTTTACATCAAATCATTCTAACATTAATCCACCCTCATTCCCACATGTATATAAAACCGATATTTACATTATAGATCTTAACAGGCAGTTTGACAAATTTGTATTCGTAAGTACAGTCACCAGCATTAATATCTGCCACAGTGGAGCGTGCAAAAATATCTGACACGTCCTTCCGGCCCTAGAAATAGAGTCGAATCAGATATTTATGCACGCTTGTTGTGTCAGATATTGGTGCTGGTGACTGTACCTCCTATTTGATGTTGCATCTATTTTTTTTATCAATGAAAAGTCCCGAACGTGTCTTATTTTTTAATCTAAATCTTAACGTTGGCAAGTCCAGGTAAGATGGACGTACTTGCTTACGGGCCAAAGTGGAAAATATTTATTGTTTTTTAGTGTTTTTGTTTATTGTGTGTGTATTATAAAAGGGTGGATCCACTTTTTTGAGTACTTAGTTGCCATGGTTACGTCCCCTGGGCAACTGTATACCAAATAACCATGATTTTCTTTCTTTAATGTGGTTAAAATTCATCGAGCGTACGTTTTGTCGTAGCTACAAAAGCCCATTATTTTATCGACTATCTCCTAGGCACATTAGTAGCATATTAAAATTGTTTTTTTAAGAGACTTTCATTGTTGTCTTTAGGACAACGGGACAGAATAATAGAGAAGAAAAAGTTTTGTTTGACCCAAATATCTTTACCCAGTCTCTGCGGTAGGTATTCGTACTGAATCTTAACTGTTCGATCTTAGCTCCAACATTTGGTTTGTTTTTCGGTCACAGAATCGGTTTCATCCGTCTAATCTTACCCACTGCAACGCTTAAAAGTTATAAGAAAAGGAGCTATAGGTAATAAGGTTTATGTATCTTGACTTACGAATACAAGTCTGTCTGTCAATCTGCCGTTGTACATTGAATTTATGTGACTTTCACTCTTGAGATTCAGATGTCAAATTGAATATAATAATTAAGAAAATTCTATTATGTTATCTTGTCCTAATTATTAAAGCCTTGTGATATTATATTTTTGTAAAGCAATAAATGATGAGTTTTTGGATTTGTAGTTACATATTACGTTCCTCTGGTTTTTTATATGGGTAATCAATATAGTCGAATATTTCTTCTTCCGAAGACACTGGAACTGGCTCACCGGGGATACCTGACAAAAAAATAGAAAATATTAGCTGGTCATTGCCCTGCCCTGACCAATGCCCTAAGCGTTATATAAAAACGAATTTAACAGGAAAACTATCACAGCCTAGTAGGCTTTACAAGTTAACGAGTAATAGTCGTTCAAGACTCATATTGAATATTTAACGCATGTAAGAGGCTTCGCTAACTCGCGCGGGTGCACGGCATGGTGTGTGTTCGTTTTATGCCATCTAATAGAGCAGCGCTGCGCGGGCCGGGTCTCTGCTCTATTGAAATAGCACGCTGCGCGGGCGCTGGCGCCGTGCACTCGCGCGGGTTAGCAGATCGAGGCCCTTAGTACAGAGCCCTACTATGCTGGTGACCCTTGGTGCAATCCTATTTACCTGTGACTCCAACTGGTCTTAAGGAGTATTCATTGAGCGTGAATCCTTTTTCCAAGGCGTGCGAGCGCATAGTTTTGTTGAACACGTCGCTGCCGGTGAAGTATAGCACAGCGCAGTGGTACTGGTCGCTCGGTATCAGCCGGATGTCGAGTCGCCGAGCCGGAAGCTCGCTGGAGAGGCGGCAAACACCCTTTGAATAAGCGGTGAAGTTCTAAATAAGTAATATTACTGTGAAGTTTGGACATCAATTCTACCCTCTTAAGCCGAATAAAAAAAAGGCGGTATCTCAAAAAAGCACTAGTTATTTATTTTATGCCTTTTAAGACACTGGATAAGTCTTTCAAACTCACATGTGCGTTTGAGGCTTTGAATGAAGCACCACTGAGCGAAGTCTAGCGAAAGTTCGATGAAAAATATCAGCGAGCAGCAGTGATTGCGTTAAAGTAAGTACCATCAGCCAAATAAGTGGTCTATCAATTTTTAAACAAATTCCTATCAAATGAATATGTTGCTAAAGTCGAACTTTCTAGTTGACAGACACGTCTATTAGCATTTAATGTTTTATGACATGTAAACGATTACCAACTTTAGGGTGGTAGACCACATATTTGGCTGATGGTACCTAACAGTAGCGTGGATTGAACATTTTCGTTAGGCAACTTGGTGAATGAGATGTGTGATTTAGCTATAACTTCGGATAAACACCTGGCTAGCACTTAGTGTTACCTTTGCCATAATTGAGATCACTGACGTCAAGTAAAAATAAATGTAGGCAACATTGATGGAGTCAAATTGTTATTTATTACTCCAAGCCCCTGGCACCTATTACCTTAAAATCAAAGGAACGTACCATGAATTTAGTATCTCCAAGAGATATGGTATCAGTAATCAGGTCACTCAGAGTTTCAACAATTTTTTTCAGTATTTGCTCATTGTGTTTCTTTTTGCCCCCTGGTGCTTGGACTAGTGGGTGCGTTACCAATGCGTCTATGTCACCGCTTTCCTGTTTACCGCGTCTAAAAGTAAATAATGTTTTGATTAATTGAAACCCTTTTTAATTGAAATTATTATTTTCAAAATGTTTTCGTTACGTAGGTACCTGAAGCTTCCACAGATTGTGACCGTGAACTGAGAATCTGAACCGATTATATAACCTTTTAGTTTCTTTTCAATTTCCTGAATCTCGGATCTTGGTATTTTCTTTTCAAAATCTTCAAAGTACCTGCAAAGCAGACAAAAAAAACTGGATGAGGTAAACCTACCTATAGTAAAATAGTTAACTTGCACCGATCAAGGGTCAACACCGAGCCGCGGCTCTGCAGGGCTACTACGAAACTCGAAGTTCGTATCGTACCGTCCCTCTCGCTCTCGTATTAAATAGTATAAGTGTCAGAGGGACCGCACGACACGAACTTCGAGTTTCGAGTTTCGTAATAGCCCTGCTGGCCCTACGAGTTACTACGAAGTGCAAAATTCGAACTTCGTATCTTGCCGTCCCGCTGATGCTATTATTATTATGTTAATATTAAAATAATATACGTTTTTATTCACCATCACAAACTATAAATTACAATACACAGACAGAGAACATTATTAAAGTGAGGAGAAATGGAAATGAGACACGGCGAGGTCGAGGGCGAGGTTGTGGCTGGTGGGTGGTCGAGGATTGTTTAGTTAGACTTTGTCGTTTATTACGCCGCGAGGCGAGACGAGAATTGAAATTTGTATGGATTTGCGAGCCGCCGCGGGCCGCCGCCATACAAATTTCAATTCTCGTCTCGTCTCGCCTCGTTCTATGTCCTTCGCAGGGTATCAAATTTCATCCAAATCAGTTCAGCTGTTTAAGCGTGAAGAGCTTAACAAACAGACACAGTTTTTGGTAGGTGCTAGCACTAATTCTCTAACCCAAAAAAATAATAGAGCTAAATTTCAAAATTATGCTGAGCTCATAATCATAATACATAATAAAAAAAAGGAAATTCAACTTCATTCTAAAATTCACTGGAAGTTTTTTCTACGGTGGACATTTGGGCAAGAATTTTAATGGATAACTCACGACTTAAATCGAGTTTAGCTCTACATGTTTTGGGCTATTTCGTAGCCCTTCTTCGCAGGAGCACGCGACTCGGCGGCTGCCGCACTACGCGCCACCGCTCTGCTCGCGCGACACAATATCATTTAATATGAGTGAGTCTCACGGTGTAGTTTCATGTTCAAGAATTTTAATTCTCAAAATAACGTGGCTTTACATTACATGTGAGTATATAGTGTAGCATGCACCTCGTTCCTCGTCGTTAATCTGGCAAAACCTATCTCGGCAAGAAACTTCGACGAGTCAGTAATATTAAAATGTAGTCGACTTTAGATATACGCAGGGGGGTTACTACGAAATTCGAAGTTCGTATCGTACCGTCCCTCTCACTCTCGTATTAAATAATAATAATTATTATCCATACTAATATTATAAATGCAAGTGTGTGTTTGTATGTTTGTCAGTCTTTGACGTCGAAACGGAGCGATGGATCGACTTGATTTTTGGCATAGAGATAGTTTATGAGCCCTAGTGTCATAGGCTACTTTTTATCCCGAAAAAATGCACAGTTCCCAAGGGAACAGCGCGCGATAACCGAATTCTATGCGGGCGAAGCCGCGGGCAAAAGCTAGTAATCAAATATTTTCAATTTCATAACGTGATGACTTACTTTAATCCAATTAGTTGGTGATGTGTCAATCTGTTCTGATGGTTTCTCAAATCCTCAATACTCTTTATACCACCTCTCACCAAGTCCGCAGCTTTGACGGGCCCAATGCCCGAGACGCGGGTTAACAAACTAATTGCCTGAGCTTCCTCGTCTTGATGTATATTTTCAAGCTTAGCCAGTTTCCCAGTTTGAAGGAACTCGTCGATTTTCTTAGCAATTTTTTCCCCAATTCCTTTTAACTTCTTAGCCTCGTCTCCAGATTCTATTCTTTTATCGAGTGCAGCTAAGACACTGGCCGCTTTTCTATAGGCATTGTACTTGTGAATGTTACGGCTAACATTTTTCTCATATTCTGCTAATTCCATTAGAAAATCACAAAAATCACCATTTAAGTTGTCGGTACCCGAAGGATTTTTGCGTTTACTCATAATTATAAAGTTTAACTTTGCGCGGTCTTTTATGCAGTTGGTCAACCTGTTTTTTTTGTTATGGCGGGCGGCTGTTGGATTTCGCCGTTCGTTAGCAAATGTCAGTGAACGTTTTGAGGTTGTTTTGGCCAATTGTTATTATTATTATTGTTGAAAATACGAGAAATACATTTCAATAAAATATGTGTTGCGATGTCAACACAATTAACTGTGTAGTTTGTTTAAAAGTTAGTGAAATACCTGTGACTTCGATGCGTCAAAAAGAAAGTCTTCGATATGGATAACGTATTAGACAAATTGTCGCAGTTTTTTGGACACCGTAAATTTAAAAGTGAATTGCAAGAGCGAGCTGTGAGAGCTATAGCAAGAGGTAAGCCATGGCAACTGTAAATTATCTATAACGTGTGTTATTATATAAATAAACATCAAACATAACACGCAATAATTTTAATACTGCTATATTTGGTAAGAATACAATGATCTCGTATTGAACGAGAGGAATCACAATGTAAAATAGTCGTGTTATAACAGTGCTGCCAAATTTGAAATGAGAATCTGTGACGATAACGTCGCACTTTCTTTTATGGTATTTTTGTTTTCTCTAGAAATGTAAATGAATAAATATGAATAAAAGAGCTACTACTGCGAACTTATTACATATTTTTTTAACACTAACTGTACCTATAGGTGTACAATTTCCGACTAAGTACCTTATTTATTAGAGAATCCTTGAATTCACAAAGTTTTATTATTGGTCTGTTGTATGCTGATGCTTTGCTGTTCTGCATCTACAAAACATTACTCACCTTTAAATATTTTCTTCCAAAAGTGTTTGTTTATGGAATTTGCTAATAATGTAACTCTACTTGTAAGGAAATATATAAATAATACTTATACTTCATATAAATTTGTCTATTCTTTTCCAGGTGTCCATGATGTGTATGTATCCATGCCCACAGGGTCAGGGAAGTCCCTGTGCTTCCAACTGCCTGCAATGTTGCAGGACAACAAAGTGGCGATTGTTTTCTCCCCACTGCTGGCCCTCATCAAAGATCAAATCGACCACCTGACCAAGTACAAAATCACAGCAGAATCTATCAATTCCAAAATGACTACAAAGGACAGAGAAAGAGTCTTAAATGATTTAAAAAGTATGAAACCCAGCACAAGGTTCCTGTATGTGACACCTGAACAAGCTGCCACAGGAACTTTTAAGTCATTAATGGAGCACCTTATTAAGTACAAGAAGGTGTCATATGTTGTTGTGGATGAAGCTCACTGCGTCAGTGAGTGGGGGCATGACTTTCGTCCAGATTATTTGAAATTAGGGGACCTTAGAGAGCAATATAAATCTGTGACTTGGGTTGCACTCACTGCTACGGCCAGCGCAGAAGTCACCAAAGACATCCTATCAAACCTCAAGCTACTCACTCCTGTGGCACAATTCAAAACTCCTAGTTTTAGAAAGAATTTGTTTTACGATGTTGTGTACCAAAATTGTATAGATGATGAAATAGGACATTTGACTGAATTTTTGAAGAAGAGTCTGAAGGAAGAGGAGAATGTTAAATTAGTAAGCATCAAATTTACAAAAAAAAAACAAGCTAGGCCAATTTAAATTATCATTTTATTTTATTAACATTTAACATTGTTTTATTTCAGAAAGACAAGAATGCTGTTATTGTTTATTGTAGAACAAGAGATCAAACTGAGGAAATATCACACATGTTGAACAAGAGAGGCTTACCATCATTATCATATCATGGAGGTGTTTATTTTAGTAAACTATGCATGAAAAAAAAACAGCAAAACTTGATAGTTTTACTAAACACATTTTGATTTATCCTCGTCCTGCTCAATGTTCTCAATAAAGAACACATTAGATTTAGTGGTTCCCCAGCATATTTACAAATCACATATTCGAATTTGCCACCTGCTGGTCAAACTTTTTGTAGTTTGCGATTTATTTTGCTCGTTTCTGATTAATTGGAGTACAGGCCAAGAGTTTCTTAAGAGATTTTATTGATCTTGCTTATGATTTGCTGATCAGCGACACGTCACAATTCAAGAATGGCGATTATGTGATTTTTAAATGAGATTATACCAAATAGAAGCCTAGCAGTTCTAATTTGTGGTAAAGTTTTTATTTTTGCTAAGCTGGATTTATCTGAATTATTATGTCAACTTTTAGAATTTTGTCCTTTTTAAATCACATTGGGCAGAGCCCACTAGAGATAAGTTAAATTATTACTTAAGTGAAGAAGAGAAAGGAGTGCTATTTTGCAATTTTATGTAAGAATCTATGTTGGTTAGTCTATTTCTTTCGCACACCCTTGCACTTAAAACATTTTTTGATATGAGGTGTCATTAAATTTATCGTAAATTATGGGAGTAACATAAGGTATCTATTAGATACTATCTAATATGCAGTCAATGCTTTAAAAGTTTATTTGTTATTAGTAATGGTTTATTGACAGTTCAAAAATGTATTGAGAGATTTAAACCTTAGATATTTTATTCCGCTTGATGATTATGACAAAGATTATTAGTATATTGACCCTCAATGTTTCAGTCGTCTCTTTGTTTAAGTTTTATTCTTAAGTATGGTCTTTACCTGCAAGAAGCAATTAGTTATTTTATGGTTTTTGTTGATTTAAACTTTGTATTACAAAAAAAAGCTTTAAAATTCAATAAATTGGTTTTTTTGTCCAAAAAAGATAAATAAACAATAAAGTATATTACTAAAGTTAATTATATAAATGACAATATAATGAAAGGTGACTACGGCAATTCTGCCCAATGTTCTTAAAAAAGAACAAAAGATATTGACTCCAAAACAGCTCATTCTATCATGTACATAGTACTTACATCCTAAAAAAATATATTAAAAAAAACCTACTTGCCTTTAACACCTTCATTTCAACAAAAATTGTCTTGGGCAGAACCTACTAAAATAAAAGTGTGCTTCATTAAGAATACTGGGCAGAATCCGGAACTTCCTATAAATGGCTTGGGCAGGACGAGGTTAAATAAGATATCTGACAGCTTTCTTTATTATTTCTTGTTTTTTCATAATATGGTCTAAGATCCGAACATAAATCGACCTTCACCGGTCTGATAATAGAATGAAACATATTTTATCATAAATTTAGTATATTGGGCAGGCTATTTGAAGATTTCTACTAATAATACAGTCAGTGTCAAACGTAATGGAGCAGCCAAAGTGCTCAAGTATATTATAGCATGCATGTCTCTGTTGTCAAGGGAGTTAAGAATGTGGTTCAATACCTTTCGGACTAAGACTGAAATACAGGTCTCAAAAGAGCAATAAAACAGGTTTTTAACCCCCGATGCAAAAAGAGGGGTGTTATAAGTTTGACCGCTATGTGTGTCTGTCTGTGGCACCGTACCTCTTGAACGGGTGGACCGATTTGAATGCGGTTTTTTTATTTGAAATCAGGTTTTTGCTAACCAGTATCACTGTGTAGGTATGAAGGCCAGCGAGCGTATTTCTGCGCAAGAGCGCTGGTCGCGCGGCGAGGTACCGTGCGTGTGCGCGACGGTCTCCTTCGGGATGGGCGTCGACAAAGCCGGCGTGCGAGCCGTCGCGCATTGGGGCGTCGCCCAGAACGTAGCCGCCTACTACCAGGTTATACTTTTTTATCATTGCAATGGACAGTTTTTTGAGAGAGTTTAAAACCAATGCAGTTGAGTCTTTTCGTCGGTGATACTGCAATACCGCGTAACTAGCATTTTCCATAAGGTATAGTTTTCAATGTCAGAACAGTACAGTGTCAGTACTGTTAGTGCAGTGAAAATTGTACCTTATGGAAAATGCTAGTTACGCGGTATTGCAGTATCACCGACGCTTTGCACCTTGATAGAAATTGGTCTATATTGATGTAGCAGAAAGTTTAGAAAATCTGTCAGTTTTCAATCTACCTACTTTTTTCAAAAATATGTGAATGATTAGTGAAACTAGTAGCAGAGAGGCCTAATTTGGACGTGGTGAAGGTTTTATGAGATTCTCTGATGGCACACTGGCACTGGGTACAAGAGGATGTAGTTTAAGTAGAGAAGAAAGCAAGAAAATTTCTAAGTGCAAGATCTCTTAGACCTCCGTCGCTCACGATTGCGATTACGACCGTGCACATAAGTCACGGGTTTGGATTGTTTTATTATATATATTTTTTCTTGCAGGAATCGGGCCGTGCAGGGCGCGACGGCAAGCCAGCATTCTGCCGGATATATTACTGCCTCAGCGAACGGAACACAGTCGGCTTTCTGCTCAAGACGGAGCTCGCGCGCGCTAAGACGCCCGAGCAGAAGCAACGCTGCAAGAATGCATGCAAGAGTTTTGATGTCATGGTCAAGTACTGCGAAGAAGTCAAGTGAGTCTGTGTTCCAGAATTTGGAAACGTTTACAGATGTCCCCTAAAACGCTACAGTAAACGCGACTTCAATTTTTTTTCGTCTCCAACGTATGTCACGCTGCACATTGGCCCTCTCAGGCTGGCAGTTCACTGGGCAGGTTCGGGTTGCACTATTAGCATATCCGTCAGTCACGCAGGAAATGTTATAGTGCAATGCATCTCTTTGGTTACATTCAACGAAATTGTCAAATGAATGAGCTTCTTGCCGGATTCTTCTCAGGAGAGGTTTTTCCGAAATGGTGGTAGATTTTTTGACATTCAAAAGTGCTTATTATATTATGACTTTGAATATCTTTCGGCTGACGATGACCAGGAGGTTTTGCGATGACGGGTGGGGTGGAGTCCAATCAGCTTTGTATTAAAATATATACGTCTCTCTTAGATGTCGTCACAAAACGTTCGCGGAGTTCTTCGGCGAGGAGACGCCAGCATGCGCGGCGCGCTGTGACGTGTGCGCGGACGCGCGCGGCGTGCGGCGCGCGCTCGAGCAGCACCAGCGTCGCGCCATGTGCGCGCGGCTGCAGGGCGGGCTGCTGTCCACCGCCGTGGAGCCCGGCGCGCTGTACGGGGACGGCCGCCCGGGCCAGCAGAGGTGGGTACTGCCCGCGCAGCACCAGCGTCGCGCCATGTGCGCGCGGCTGCAGGGCGGCTGCTGTCCACCGCCGTGGAGCCCGCGCGCTGTACGGGGACGGCCGCCCGGGCCAGCAGAGGTGGGTACTGCCCGCGCAGCACCAGCGTCGCGCCAAGTGCGCGCGGCTGCAGGGCGGGCTGCTGTCCACCGCCGTGGAGCCCGGCGCGCTGTACGGGGACGGCCGCCCGGGCCAGCAGAGGTGGGTACTGCCCGCGCAGCACCAGCGTCGCGCCAAGTGCGCGCGGCTGCAGGGCGGGCTGCTGTCCACCGCCGTGGAGCCGGCGCGCTGTACGGGGACGGCCGCCCGGGCCAGCAGAGGTGGGTACTGCCCGCGCAGCACCAGCGTCGCGCCAAGTGCGCGCGGCTGCAGGGCGGGCTGCTGTCCACCGCCGTGGAGCCCGGCGCGCTGTACGGGGACGGCCGCCCGGGCCAGCAGAGGTGGGTACTGCCCGCGCAGCACCAGCGTCGCGCCAAGTGCGCGCGGCTGCAGGGCGGGCTGCTGTCCACCGCCGTGGAGCCCGGCGCGCTGTACGGGGACGGCCGCCCGGGCCAGCAGAGGTGGGTACTGCCCGCGCAGCACCAGCGTCGCGCCAAGTGCGCGCGGCTGCAGGGCGGGCTGCTGTCCACCGCCGTGGAGCCCGGCGCGCTGTACGGGGACGGCCGCCCGGGCCAGCAGAGGTGGGTACTGCCCGCGCAGCACCAGCGTCGCGCCATGTGCGCGCGGCTGCAGGGCGGGCTGCTGTCCACCGCCGTGGAGCCCGGCGCGCTGTACGGGGACGGCCGCCCGGGCCAGCAGAGGTGGGTACTGCCCGCGCAGCACCAGCGTCGCGCCAAGTGCGCGCGGCTGCAGGGCGGGCTGCTGTCCACCGCCGTGGAGCCCGGCGCGCTGTACGGGGACGGCCGCCCGGGCCAGCAGAGGTGGGTACTGCCCGCGCAGCACCAGCGTCGCGCCAAGTGCGCGCGGCTGCAGGGCGGGCTGCTGTCCACCGCCGTGGAGCCCGGCGCGCTGTACGGGGACGGCCGCCCGGGCCAGCAGAGGTGGGTACTGCCCGCGCAGCACCAGCGTCGCGCCATGTGCGCGCGGCTGCAGGGCGGGCTGCTGTCCACCGCCGTGGAGCCCGGCGCGCTGTACGGGGACGGCCGCCCGGGCCAGCAGAGGTGGGTACTGCCCGCGCAGCACCAGCGTCGCGCCATGTGCGCGCGGCTGCAGGGCGGGCTGCTGTCCACCGCCGTGGAGCCCGGCGCGCTGTACGGGGACGGCCGCCCGGGCCAGCAGAGGTGGGTACTGCCCGCGCAGCACCAGCGTCGCGCCAAGTGCGCGCGGCTGCAGGGCGGGCTGCTGTCCACCGCCGTGGAGCCCGGCGCGCTGTACGGGGACGGCCGCCGGGCCAGCAGAGGTGGGTACTGCCCGCGCAGCACCAGCGTCGCGCCATGTGCGCGCGGCTGCAGGGCGGGCTGCTGTCCACCGCCGTGGAGCCCGGCGCGCTGTACGGGGACGACCGCCCGGGCCAGCAGAGGTGGGTACTGCCCGCGCAGCACCAGCGTCGCGCCAAGTGCGCGCGGCTGCAGGGCGGGCTGCTGTCCACCGCCGTGGAGCCCGGCGCGCTGTACGGGGACGGCCGCCCGGGCCAGCAGAGGTGGGTACTGCCCGCGCAGCACCAGCGTCGCGCCATGTGCGCGCGGCTGCAGGGCGGGCTGCTGTCCACCGCCGTGGAGCCCGGCGCGCTGTACGGGGACGGCCGCCCGGGCCAGCAGAGGTGGGTACTGCCCGCGCAGCACCAGCGTCGCGCCATGTGCGTCCACCGCCGTGGACAGCATATCCGTTACAACAACACATACGTTACTATTTATTACACGTCACAGTAACAATGTGTCAGCAACGTGGAGCGGTATTAACACGATTTCCACCGGGTTTCTTAATTTTCATCACTCGCCCACACTTAAGATCCGTCCTTTCTTCAATCTTCACTCACCGTTTTCAAGTAATGTCTATTTTTGCTCCGAGTTATCTACCGGAAAATTTTACGCCAGGCTACTGCCGTATATACCTACTTAAGACCTTGGTCCGTTCAAGTATTTTTTAACTGTGGCCCGCAGCTAGATAAAACCACTACCCCTTTAGCCGCAGTCGGTTCCGCGCGTTGGCAATAGTGTTAAAACATCAGCACACCGGCGCGTGGAAGGGCGCGGCGGATGTAAATTGTCCAGAAGGCCGTTCAAGAAGAAAAGTCCCATCCCTTCCGGCGACACAGTCCCGAGTAGAGCTTTACCTAATAACGTGTGACTTATAATGTAAATTTTCTATTTTTGTACTGGTCATATTTTATTGTAAAATACTTTCCCCTTTTTGATATTTCTTTGTGTTACATTTGTGTGCCTTTCAAATCGTTTTTACGAGTATGTATATCAGGAGGCGCACTTGCACAACTGATAGTCTCATTAATATACCTACCTGACCCTCAGAGAGATGGAAGCCTACACTGGCGAGGACAGCGGTTCCGACGGCGAAGACACCCGTCGCCGCGTGGCGCAGGAAACACGCGACCTCATAATCAAAGAATTCGCCAACCGCAAGAAGAACGCCGGTAAAGACCGGAGGGGCAGCGACGACTCGCAATCTGCTAAGTTTGCCAAATGCTTGGCTGCTGAAAGTACTGGCACAAAGGTTGGTTCTATTGGATATGATTAAGAAAAAACTCCTTCTGAATAGCTACCGACATTTTGCGGCAATGCAGCTATACTTGCACATTCCGGTAAATTGCTGCCTGCATGGTATTAGAAGATAGCTTAAAAAATATTTTCCATTCGATATCTCGCATTGGCAAGCTTAATAACAACAAAACTCCACCGATTTGATAGCCATTTTCTAATAATGAACTAAAAGAATTTGGGTAAGCAAAGAAATTCTTTGAGTCCATTGATATGGACCTCCGCAAAGTAACGCCTGATTCAATAAATTAGCCATTTTCTATTTTTTAAGGCGATAAAACTGCACAGTTTAAAAAATAAATGATTATCTATTTATATTAAAAAAGTAGACAAAAATACCGTATTCGATATAGCTATTACTCGGACCAAGTAAAAAAGACATAAGGCGTAAATTCCTTGTACAATGACTATTTTATTCATGTAATGTAAAATGTACCTACCTATGTTTATTCTTTCAGGTGACAGGTTTGACAGTAGTCACTCGTGAAAGCCACCTTTCTTTAATCAAAGACGCACTCGCTGCGAATCTGTCGCGCATGAAAGGTGTGGAGGAGCCAGACCGGCCACTATCCGCGCTAGACGTAGAGCAGTGCGCTGCCGACATGGAATATGAGGCCTTCTCCGCTTCTACCGTCATCAGTCTGTACAGACGGGCTATTGTCAAGACGGTAAGGACTCACAATACAATATAGACGCAGCGTGGTAATTCAGGGTGATTCGGCAGACGTGAGCAGAACCGACCCTACCGGATTCCGTTACTTCTAGGCTACTAAATCGTACCAATATTACTGATATTGACGCCTTTTTTCATGGTCACTGCAGTTAAGGTTGTGGGGGTTTTACTTACATAAATATGATTGTGAACGATAGACTCAGGATGTAATGTTAGTCCTGCTCGTATCCTGAATTACCCGATGTAACTCTTAACGGCACGGCGCTCAAAATTGAAATTAAAAGCTGTCTTACCTACCTCAGGCAGGAACTCGGCTAATTGTTCGTAGTTAGCTAGTTATTACGCAATGCTATGTACGTGTACCTCACTCAAGAATTAACTGAGGTAAACTGAATTAAACTAGTACGACCCAACTTTGATTATTTGAATATTCATCGTTGTTTGAAGGTTCTGCGAACTGAACGCCAGCGGGCAGCGCGGCGAGCGTTTACTCTGTTCATTGCGTGTGCTGCCAGGTAACCTTTGTGCGGTTAGCGTCTTGGCCGCGCAATGAACAGATAATACGCTCGAAGCTCCGTTGATCGCCGCGCTACTCGTTGGCGCTCAGTTCGGTGTTCTTTTTCTCTCATTGAAATCTTCAGGAAAACAAAGAAAACCGACGTGTCGGAACTCGTTTACAGCTACATTAATAGTCTAGTTATACTGTAATACGTTTGTTCTGTGATTTACAAATGCTCTAAAGCCGGGTCCAGACGAGTGTAACGTGTAATGTAACAAGAATTCTGTGTGTGGACGCCACTACGAGCATTACATGTAACGCTCGCGCCGGCGCTCGTAATGATCCAGCGGCTGTCGGTTTTTAGCGCGAACACAAAGGCGCTCACTGGCGCTCGCAGTATTCGTTTGGACGGCGTTTGTGACGGTTGTTTCATGTGGACGTTTATGATGTGGAGCGAAGAGCAAATTGCTTGAATTTATCAGTTCGTATCAAGAAAAACTTGTTATATTGGGATCCAAAAACACAGATTAAAAAACATTGAAAAATATTCGAAACCAGTAGGCGACATCCGGGTAATTTTTTTATGTTGGCCACTTATTTGTTGAGATTTTAGTATCGCAGGTAATGAAGATCTCCTTCTAACAACGTAGTTCTCCACCAACGACGTTCCATCCGGTCTTCAGTTAATAAATACATACAAATAAAAGCAGCACCAGCTATCACGACCTTCTGTCGTGGCATATTAGCAAATAGTGAAACGGCTTTTCAAAAAGATTCGCGTCACACGATTCGCATTGAGTTCGTGTGCCGTCTACTGTTGGCGCTAAATTACACGTAATCCTACATTACACGTTACACTCATCATCCGATTTTATTAATGAATATCTGGGCGACCGAGCTCCGCTCGGGCTAAAACTCGATAACAAGCGTTTTCCCAGAGATAAGACCAAGCTTAATCGAATTCTCATCCCCGAAAACCTCTACGTACTAAATTTCATCGAAATCGTTGGAGCCGTTGTCAAAATCCCCGAAATATATATACAAGAATTGCTCGTTTAAAGATAGATAGATGATATTTGCATTTTGTGACGACACAAATAACTAATAAACTGCTTAATTAATTAAGTAATTCATTGCATTGTAGATAACAGCGATTAAAACACATGAGGGTCTTTATCCAGCGCTCAAAAGTTATGAACCAAAAAAACGCAATACTCTTAGAGAATTTGTGAAGGAATTTGAAGAATCCAAGAAGGAGAAATCTTTACAACTGGGTGGTTTTATAACAGCAGCGGAATTAGAGAGAGGTATGTACAAACTATATTCACTATTTTGTCTATTATACTTGTTAATTGTAACGCTAAGTGTATACAGAGTAGCTCATTTAAAAGGGTAAGGGCTGTTTCACCATCCATTGATTAGCGTTAACCGACGGTTAAATGTGATGCCGTCCCCGTCTATTCGAACAAAACAAAAAGAGACGGCATCACACCTAACCGCCAGTTAACACTAATCAATGGATGGTGAAACAGCCCCTAAGTAAAATTTAGAACTATAAGATGGATCTGTTTTAAGGAACCACGTCATCGGTTTGAGTGACAAAAAACCCGTGTTCACAGATTAAAAAATATATATTACAATAGCTTTTGCTGACTACGTTCTGTTAACTAGCTTCGTCATTCAACGTACAGTCGAGGAAACTGAATCACGCACCAGGGTTCCTAATCAATTTCGCTATGATTTCTTTGGCAAATGTATGGGATGTCAACATGACATCAGTAGTACAAAGGTTCCACCCTGGTACGTGGTTCAGTTTCCTCGGCTGATTTCTGAGTGAGTCAGATTCAACTTTCAAGATTTAACGAACAGACAGACCTAGTCTCGGTGACTGAAATGTCATCATCATCATCGTCTCGGCCTATATGTCCCAATTCAGGATACAGGCCTCTCACAATGAGGGGGCTTAGGCTGTAGTTGCCACGCGGTCCCATCGCGGATTGAGAAATTCACAAACACCAATGAAATTTTCGTAGGTAAGCTAGTTTTTCTTGACAACGATGACATAGTTCCTTAGTTATAACTGATCTTTATATGTATGATTTATAGTTTCGGAGTTACCCGCACTGACCCATATAAATAAATAGACCACCCGCGCGGTATATTGAGTCGGGGTTAAAATTATAGCTCCTAGATAACAAACTTGTTTCCCGATATTACATATAGTGTGAGAATCAGATACATACTTGAGATGAAGCGATATTCCGTTTTGCGCCTGCCACAGAATCAGTCTTTGATGCAATCTTACTTTATTATATCTATGTGTTTATTTATAGAATCGAATCAGGAGAGAGCCCTTTCAAAAGCAGACAAAGAGACGAAAAGAAAAGCAAACTCGTTTAAAAGAGACCCGCTTTCACAAACAAAATTACAAAGTTTCTTTACAAAAGCATCTCGAGAATCTCGTAGCAGCATATCGAATGAAAGTGAAGAAGATGGCTTAGTTATAGATGATAATAAAGATACCGGTGATGATACACTAAAATTAGAGGATACGGATATGTTAGACAATAAGGAAAAGTTTGCAAGCAATCACAATGACACCACGTTGAAACTAGAAGCAGTTTCAGAGTCAGAAGATAATAATGAATCTAAAAGGGACGCGAGAAAAGAAAAATCAAATACGAAAACATTTGTGATAAATATTACATTACAAGGTGTACCTAGCAAGGAAAAACTAGACAGTAAAAAAAGCAATACAGAAGCGCATTCAAAGCATTCTAAAAGCGAAAGTATTAAGGATGAATTCAAAAGTAATCAGGCAGATAATAAAACTAAAGACAAAAAAGACATGGTCTTAAAATCTCCAAGTAAATCCCCAAAGCAGGCCAAAAGAAAAATTAAAGATTTATTTGGGGAGTCTTCCGATAGTGACACAGAAAAACCTGAAACTAAGAAGATCAAAGCTGAAGATAAGAAAATAAGGCACAGTAAGAAATCATCGGAAAGTGATGGAGCAAAAAAACCTAAAAAACATAATTCTGAAGATCGAAAAAATAAACATACTAAGAAACACGGAGATAGTGGCAAATCGTCAGAAAGTGATAAAGACAAGCATAGTAGGAAACATGAAGATATCGACAAATCTACAGAAAGTGACGGAGGGAAGCAAGAAGTTAAAAAAATCAAAATTAATGACAGGAGAAAAAGACACAGTGAGAACTATGATGTTGATGGCAATTCTTCTGAAAGTGATAAAGAAAGCGAGGAAGCTAAAAAAATCGACACTGGAGATCGAATAAAAAGGCACAGTAAGAAACACAATGACAGGAAACACCTCAAAAAGACTGAAAATTCGCAGGTAAAAGTAGATGAAGTTGAAGAACCCGTTAAAAATCATCAAACTCCGACTCAGAAGAACAACTTAGACAGCGAATCAGAAAACGAACTGGTTATTGATGAAAATATGAATTCTTGCTCCGAGAGCAAAGAAGCAAACAGCTCTGCCAATACTCAAGATCACTCCAATAATTCTTCTGCAGCAACAATCAGTTCTAATCCTATTATACAGGAAGAGGAAGATGTGAAACTAGACAAAGCACATCAGTTAAGCAAGGAAGCAGACAAAGTATTACAAGCGCTGAAGATGTTTGCGGAAAACCCACCGGAACCAGTGGTGGTCGCAGAAAAACCAGCTAAGGTAGAAACACCTGCTAAAGAATCAAGTGACTCGACTAAAACATCACGTACACATCACAAACATAAGTCAGATCATCATCATCATCACTCTAAAGATAGAAGTAAGTTAAGTTTAAGTCGATCCAAAGAGCACAGACATAATAAAGAGCGACACAAAGAAAAAGTTAGTGACCCAGACAAAGAAAAAAGCGACAAAAAAGTTGTTAAAGAGGAAAAAAAAGAAAAGGTTGACTTAGCGGGATTGGTAGTTAAACTGCTGATGCCGTATTATAAAAAGAAGAAGATTGACAATCGAGATCTCTTTAAGATAACTGCCAGACACATCGTGCATCAGCTGATAGCCATTCAAGTCACAGGTAAATACTGGTATAGATAAACAAAATATATATTTTTTTCTAATCTATATATGATTGAGCCGTCCAGTATTTAATTACGTCAATGCAGGTTGGTACTCGATTTTTATCAAACCAAGATAACAAATTATACAATGCTATCAAATTCTGGTAAAACATTGCACTAAACATAACAAACAAGTGTAAAGTGCGAGTCATTCGCCAGACTATTTCGTGTTATACCTAGTGCAATCCACGAAGACGCGTGTTTTTGTCAAAATTAGACATTAATGACATTGTAATAAGAACCACGGCACGCGTCATCGTGAATGACTCTACGTATAAGGAGTAACGTCGCGGCCCCACTGCCAAATTTTGACGCGCTTAATCTTTATAATTTTTCGCTTGATTGTTCAATATTTTCCGATAATCTAACGGACGGACTAAATATAACATTTGGGTAGATTCTTAGAAAATAAATTAATACTCCGGTTTGGTACTCTTTGGAGTAGCGAAAAAATCTAAACTTCTACTCACTCAACGCAATCTAAGAATACAGTTATTAAAAAAAAACCTCCTTCGGGAAGTCGGGGAAAAATGTGTTTCTGTAGGTACAAATTGCCGGGGATTAAAAACCTGGGATTCAAAAGGGTACTTTTGACATTTGGTATGCAGGTACTAGCTCATAGCGCGACCCATGGTGCGCGAGCGCGACTCGCACTTGCCCGGTTTTTCATTTTCTATTTGTTTCCGATGCTTACTTTGTCTTTCGTTTTTCAGAGGAAGCTGCCATCGACATGTTACTCAAGAAAGCATTCAGTAAAGAAATAAAAATCGAAAAAGAAAGCGACTTGGCAGTTAAGTTAAATTTGAGCTAGTGAGTTTGTTTTGCCTTTTTTGATCGTTTTATTTATTATTTGTTGGGTTCGTGTGAGTCTCAGAAAACTACAATAAAATATTCTTATGTGATTTTTAAAATGTTAAAAAAAACATTGTCTTTTCAAGTGTAAATATGAAGCTAGTTTATTCGTTATATTTAACGGTTTATTATATTAAATCAACATTGTTTCTCTTAATTGGAGTCTTCATTTAACTAGTACGAGCAATAAGAAGCTGATTGTTAACAATGAGTGCAATATTTAGATGTTGAATGCAATGCATTAACTAGCCGATAAATGAGAAAGTGCCACTTGTTCATATTTAAAGTATATATAATTAAAAGCTTACATGTTACATAGACTTATTTAATTCAAATGAGACAGTCATCATGGCAGTTATTTAAAAAAAAAACAACCTTTAATTTTACCTTCAAACTACACACTCGGTCATCTTATAAATTCTTTTTCCTTTCGACCAGTTTGAGAGGTAGTCCATTCAAGATAGACTGGGTGACTGTGGCCGTAGGATTGGAAATGGGGTGGCGTAATGAGTTTTTGCTGGGTTCCAGAGAAAAATTGCTCAGTAATGCTGCTAATCCGGCCAATGACTGCATGTGGCCTAGTCGCTCACCTGGGTAAAAAAAATATATTTAAGATTGTTTTTTTTTTGCAATCTTTTTGTATTTTTTATTTTAATTACAATTTTTTTTGTTACTTTTACGGTCATCCCATAAAACCCATGTCGAAAAAATTATTTTAATTTAATTTGATTGCTTAATAACGACATCTCTTGTCCGGGTGAGCGGTTAGTTCCAATGGGTGCTGAAAGTTTCTCGATGAGGGCTACAGCATAGATGTCGCTAGTGTCGCTGCTTAAGTGACTAAATAAGAAAACAAACAAGCTGAGATATGTGGTGCATAGGAGAAATTCGTGTCTGTATCACTGTCCAGTGGTGGCGTAGTGGTATATCACGTGGCACGGAATGCCGAGGACCTGGATTCGATTCCCAGCGCTGGTCTTATTTTTCTGGTTTTTCTATGCATTTATATTTCAGTTTGTATTTTCGAAACATTTATTTCTTTATTTGAATTTCATTAAAAAATATGTAGATTTACGAAAAACCTGGGCCCATAACTTAATACAAATAAAAAAGTGTGACTGATTCAAAAACAAAGTAAAAGAGCCTGTTTGTGGACTATATTTTGGTTCCTTAACAGTAGCAAAAGAGACGGGCTCACTTATAAAATATAAAAGCTGCGTTCAGTTTACGTATTGTAAGCAGATTGAACGTCAGTATAATGAAATGAGGAACTTACCTATACAAGCTCTGGGTCCTAAACCAAAAGGCAAGTACGCATATTTATGGAACGTGACATTGTCCGGGTGAAATCGCTCCGGGATGAAGTTTTCGGGCTCCTCGAAATGCTTCTCGTCATTCTGCAACGCTTGCACCGGGATTATTATGTTCACATCTTTCTCAATTACTAAATCTGAGTCCGGAACCTTGTAGGCTTTCTCGCATCTTCTCTTGAGGAAGCCCAAGGAAGGGAAAATTCGCATACCTTCTCTGCAAGAAATCAATAAAAATCGAAGTAGATGCATGTTATTAGAATTAATAAAAAAACCTGATCTCTGTCAAATCCGAATAAAACGAAGATACTTACTTGAAACACATTTCCAAATATTTCATCTCTGTGATAGCATCATAGCACAGTTTGTTATCATATAGGCTGAGTACTTCGTCAATTTCCTCATGGCAGCGGCGCTGCGCTTCCGGGTGGAAGGCCAGTTGGTGCAGCGTGAAGCTTGTCGCAGACGATGACGTCTCAAAACCCGCCGCGAAGAACAAAAAAAGCTGCCCTACCATTATAAAGTCGTCCAGCTCCAACTCCGCTCTCGCTGCTGTTCCGTCCTCATTCCTGTGCTCAATAGACTCAACCGAAATCTTACCCTTTTGCTTTAAATCCATCAACAGATCTATAAAGTCATTCCTCCCTGACGGTTTAAAGTTCCTATCTTTCATCACGCTCTTCATAATAGCCATGATGTTGTCTTCGATCATGGGCACGAAAAATTTCAAATCTTTGAATAGATTAGGGAACATCATCTTTGCCATGTTTCTGAGCGCATCAGTTTTTGTGATAGTGAATATTCTTTTACCCATTTGACGGAATATAGAGTTTTCATCGTTGATGGCATCGCCTTCGACGCCGAAGCCAACGATGCCGATGAAATCGGTGGTAAACCGTGCCATCAGGTCCCGCACGTCCACTTCGGCCCCGGTCCGCGCCGCGTCTGCCGCGAGACCCTGCAACTTCTCAGCTGTTGACACAATCAAAGGAAACATCGCCTTCAGCTTACTGGTCGTGAACGCCGGAGTCATTCTCTGCCTAAGCAGCCTCCAGAGATCTCCTTCGGCGAAGAATAAGTTCCTCAATACTGGCTCTATAACAGTCCTGTGCGGAAGGATAGCCCTCGAATAGAAGTGGTAAAAATCGGTCGACAGAATATTCTTAATCAGTTCAGGGTCCCGAATTACCAGTGTTGGCTTGGTCGCAAGGAACATACCAACATATTTCTCGTTTGGATATTTCCTGTACAAATTCTGGAAGAATTCCGCTGAACTGATTTGTTGCAAGTATACCGGCATAAAGTTGCCAAAGTAAGGTATAGGCTTTTCATATATGACACCCCTTTTCTCCCAGTGGTCAAAATTACTTGTACCATAAATGTAGAGCAGAAATAGTACAACCGCTGCAATACCCAGAATGAGGAACATGGTTAGTTTGTACTATATTTCTTGTTATTAACGGAATAACACGTACTCAATACACTTCATCACTACTGGAGTACTGGCAATGTATTTATAGCGATGTCAATATTGTTATCATTTGCGTACACGTTATCTTTTAGTGTTCAACACCAGTTCACGCCTGTTTTATCAATCTTTTGTTTATTCATGATTCTAATTCGTATTTTTTATTGATTTTATGCAAGATCCTCGATTAGAAACGTTTCAAACTTTCGTGATTCTCACTCATAGTCAAAATACCATAAACGGGACTTATCGCGCTATTTTTACTCGTGTAAAAATAGCGTGATAAGTCCCGTTTATGGTATTTTGACTATCCTCGATTAGTTTCGTAATTTCCGGGCTTTCTGTAACGGCGCTGTTCCTAACAATTTGCAGACTACAAAATAATTAGTATCTATTGTGCGCAGGCTTTATTTACACTAGAAGGTCTATTGTGGTCAGATGAATATGTGAGACACCAGGTCATCCGGTAGCGGTAGGCCACAAAAATCCGCACGAGGAAAAGCGGCCGCAAATTTTTCCTGCAGGTACTTTGCGATCAGCTAAGTACACTTCGATCAGACAAGATAATACTTATCACCGCATCAGGATGTTGTTAAATAATGATATGGCCGATATGGAGCTACTGTCCGAGTATTATCACGCACTTTTACATATTTAGCCACGCCTAATTTAGGTTATCGTATTTGTTTATTTCCACCCAAAAAGAGAACGTTGCGGACACGTCGCGGACGAAATATGCACAATGTATTTATTTCGATTAGCACGAGTCGCAAGCGCACGCTGCGCTGTCTCATACTTGTAAGCTCTCATGGTCATAGGGTCACTGAACGCGAAACGCGGCTGTCGTGGAGACTGGATGGTCGCGCGTTATACTAATTTTTAATAATACTGTAGTTTGGTGTACCTATTTGCTAATGCTTTCACCATTGTATTCGGGTTTGGAGAGGCAGATGGAATAATTAAATGCGTACGGCATTTGAGCCCTCTAGGAAAGAAAAGGTTCCCAATACTTTTGGTATTACGGGTGTTTGTGGGCATGGGTATTCAACTTATCATCAGGATATGTTGCTTTGAGTTGTTAAAAAATACTACAGAACCTCTTACTGGAAGACTGATTATTGGAAGGCGTATACAATTTCTTGACCTTTCGTACTTTCTTGCATTTTGCGCGACCCAGTCTGGTATCCTTAGATGAAGATAACACTAATCTTATCAAAAACAGGATTCGCAGCGTGTAACTCATGACGACTTATTGATATGAATTAAAAATTGGGAGTACCTATGCAAGCTTTTTTTTTATTTGTCTTCTTTGCAACCTTTTTTTATTTGTTTGCATACATTTTTATTGATTGACAAACGGAGTTGTGGAAATTGAATGGAAGTTTCAAATTGTCCCGTACTGACCGTACATAGGTTATACAACAAAGAAAACAAAACCAATCAATAAAATAGTATAATCTTGTTTGTATACATAACAATTATTCTTAGAATACTCTTCTACTCTTACTCCTACCTTCTCTTAAAGTCTTTATTTATTTATTTTCAACTAGCCGTTGGCCGCGACTCCGTCCGCGTAGAATTCCTTTATCGTTATCCCGCGGGAACTATGCAATTTACCGGTATAAAAACTATCGTAATGTCCTTCCCCGGGGCTCAAACTATCTGTATACCGTAACAAACAAACAGACATACAAACTTTCGCATCTATAATATTAGTGGGATGGAGGAACATGATTTTAACTAAAGTTAACAGCCGCATAACTTGAATGCGGGGGCTGCTTTCTCCATTTTCAAACTAGAATTTTTATTTAAAAAAAAACCTGACAAAAAACACTCAAAACAGCTGGCGTAAGTAAAAAGGTTGTCAGTGTTTCGTAATGGCATTTCCGAGCCTCACTGACCTTCAGTAGTAGTACATAAAACAAATTATAGATTTCATAGTTACTGGGTCCCGTCAGTTGATTTTCAGTGTTTAGCACCACAATCTCATATACAGCATTTTCGTTAAAACCACGTCACTAGAGCGAGCGTAGCGAATATGAATAGGGTCGGTATTATCCGGGCCGGTAAAGACTGTCACCCGTAAGGCTGGTTTTAGTGTCACGCGGACCGTCAGTACGGATTGCTACGCACGGACCAATGAGGGCTATTGTATTTTGTCTCACTAGATGGCGCACTGTTGCGTGAGGTTTTTAAGTGTGGCTTTCAGAGTCTGTTATTACGGGTGTTAAAACAAAGTTTAGATTAAAATCATAATTAATACACCTTAAAACCGTACCATAAAAATATCCAGCAACCACAGTGTTGCTTAGTCCCGTTTTGTTCGGAAAAAAGGGAGGACAAAAGTTTCCGAAAGACAAAACTGTCTCATAACACAGACATTCATTGCCCCGTAACGCATAATTGCCATAATTAATTTCAGGTAATGCAAAATATTCACAAAATTATTCTAATTATAAATAAACCCGCGTAGCTCACCCAAAAACTATGAGATTTGACATTTCGGAGACCTCACGCTACACTAGCGCCTCTAGCGGCGAATTCATTCGCGATAGCCCTCATTGTATTGCTTAGGGAGCGTTTTAGAGTAATGCGGGAGGCTCCGTACGGAAGACCGTCTGCGCGCCTCTGCTCGCTACTCGCGCTCATCGAAGTGAGCGTTTTAGTATCATGCGGATCGCACGCGTCGGCGCAGTACAATCATGGCGAGTCGTGATGTTGAGCCTCTGATCCACTGTACAAAAACAAAGACGCCTGTTTTTTTTCTACGTTAATATAGGGCAGTAACTAATAACACCCGCCATATTGGATGCATTGCGCGCGACTGTACTCTGCGGCGGTCAGTACATATGACTGTACTGACAGTCCGCGTGAAACTTAAACCAGCCTAAGTGGTTATATCCGCAGCGCGCGTTTCCGGGGCGGGCCTCCGGAGCGGGGCGCGCGGCGGCGCGGCGCGCGCGGCGTGTCGGGCTCGGGCGGCGCGGACGCGGTCACCAGGTTGCGCGCGTTGCCGAACGGGGACTGCACGCCGATCGTCTCCTGGAACATCTGGATACGCTCCACCATGTCTTCGTCGTTCTCTATTAGCTCTTCGATCTGAAATTAATGTGGCCACTTTCAATAAACCACATATAAGACGGCAACCGGTCGAGTGTAAATAGGCCGCACTCCCGACCTGACCCGTAGTACTCGTATGTATGTATGTTAACTCTTTATTGTACAAAATAAGTAAACACAGAAGATAAACAAAGAAATATATGTACAAAGGCGAACTTATCCCTTTAAGGGATCTCTACCAGTTCTCATCTTTAATTTTATGTCATACATTAGGCACTAGTGATTGCCCGCGACTCCGTCCGCGTTTAGAATTCGTTTATCACAATCCCGCGGCAACAATGCAATTTTCCGGGATAAAACTATCCTATGTCCTGCCCCGGGACTCGGAACTATTTGTATACCGAATTTCATCTAAAGCGGTCCAGCGGTCCCCGGCTCCCATTCAATCACGCGTGCGAAACCGCAGGTAAACACTAGTTCTCGGCTGTTGCTGATCCAGTGAGACGCACCTTTGCCCTCATCTGCACTTTACATCAGGTGAGATAGGGGTCAATCACGGTCAGTTATATGTAAAAAAAAAACGGCCAAGAGCGTGTTGTACACGCCCAAAATAGGGTTCCGTAGCCATTACGAAAAAATTAAGTAATATTTTTCTAAGGATTTCGTATTTTATACGGAATATTCCAAGTTTAGGTATATTTTACACCTTAGGCTGCTATTTACTCATAAACTACTAATAATTCTGAAGTAAACTTAGCCGGTATAGTAAGTTTGATATACTTACTACCATCCTGATTTTATTCAAATTTTTCCAGCCACCGCTTTAGATTTTAGAGGGGGGGGGGGCTCGATTTTCATGAAAATTTGCACTAAGTTGAATATATCGCAAACAAATCACTGAACCGAAAAATCGTCTTAGCAAACCCCTAATGGTTTTAAAAGACCAATCCAACGATACCCCACACTATAGGGTTGGATGAGAAAAAAAAATCACCCCCACTTTACGTGTATGGGAGGTACCCTAAAAATATATATTTTTTTTTAATTTTTTATTGTACCATTTTGTCGGCATAGTTTACATATATATCCGTGCAAAATTACAGCTTTCTAGCATTGATAGTCCCTGAGCAAAGCCGCGGACGGACGGACAGACAGACATGGCGAAACTATAAGGGTTCCGTTTTTGCCATTTTGGCTCCGGAACCCTAAAAACGGCAGCTTACTTCTTGCCGGTAGTCCGCCAACAAATCAGTGGCGATGCGCACGAGGTAGGCGGCCACCTGCCCGCCGCCGCCGCGCACGCGCGCGTACAGCCGCAGCACCGCCGGCACCAGCACCTCCGCCACCGTGCGCTTCATTTTCTATAACACCAGTTAAATAGTCAGGATATCGTTGCAGCGCATTAAAAAAATACAAATATAATATACAGGTTGTAACCGTAAAGTGTAGCCAGGCGATTGTGCTGTAAATATAACAGATATCAGAAAAGTTTAAACTGATATCGAAATAACGTTACCCAATGAGTCTAACTTCACTATCATATTAACTTAAAATTTAGCCGTTCGAAATTTTAATTTAATTCTAACTACGGATTCGCAACTAAAAAATGTATGGTTGGGTTTGAAGTGTATATTTGGGATATTTCTGTTTTTTTTTTTAAGTTATTGATGTGATTTGACTCATTGGGTAAAGTACCTACTTTCGATATTAGTTTAAACTTTTCTGATATCTGTTATATTTTCGGAATAATCGCCTGGCTACACTTAACGATTACATCCTGTATATCAAAAGGAACGGACATAAGGCCCAGTTTAGACCTGCAAGAAAAATCGCGCCAGTATCATTATTACATTGCGGTACTCGATTGACCACTACAAACTCGTTTGCTTTACGGCCTAGCAATGTAATGCAACTTCAACGATTTTTCTTGCAGCTCTAAACTGGGCTAATATTGTTCCCGTCAAACTGAAAATGTCAGTTTCGTATGAACTAACATCTTGTTGAAGTCGCTTAGTGTATTACTTTTTTAACCGACTTCAAAAAAGAAGGAGGTTATCAATTCGGTTGTATTTTTTTATGTTTGTTACCTCAGAACTCCGTCATTTATGAACCGATTAGAAAAATTTGTTTTTGTTCGTCTAGGAATGCTTTCAATTAGGTCCCATAAGCACCAAATCAGGATCTGATGATTGGATCCTAAGGAAATCGAGGGAGCTCTTCAAATATTGTAGGGACACCTATGGTAATTTCGATATATTTAGTAGTAACTCGTGCATTTGCTCTTAAAAATCATCATTTGATGAAGTGGAACTGATGATGAAGATCACATTTGGCCAACGGAGCGACTACTCAATAACAAGTACCTACTTCACGGGTTGAATTTCAATTACTTTAACACAGTTGCTATGCAATATTAGCTCATCGTAATGCATATGGTGAAATAGAACGGGTGATGAAGCACCAGGACTCCTCAATAATGAACGTCTCTGCATTGGATGAAGCAATTTTTCGTAAAAAGTGACGAGCAGTTGACATTAAACTATTGTATCTTAGATCTTATCACTAAAAAGCGTGAAAAAAAATTATAACAAAAAATTGAACAGACTACAAAAAACCATGAAAATAATTTTCTACCAGTCTGAAGTCGATGCCTCAGCACGAGCCAGCAGGAGTGATTGAAGCCCAATATACTCGTATAGTATGTAGTTGAGGTAGACGACTATAGATCCACTCTTGCTGGCTCGTGCTGAGGCACCGACTTCAGACTGGTAGAAAATTATTTTCATGGTTTTTTGTAGTTGGTTAAATTTTTTGTTATATTTTTTTAACAATAATACTTAGGTCATACATTTAGTTACAGAAACATGCAGCCACAGCCATACATATATCATAATAATATATCCATCTTATAGATATACATTAAGCTATAAAGCATTAATCGGCTAAATCAGTCAACACAGTCAGTTACGCCTGTCAAACCTACTCGGCATCTGTACTTTTAGAAAGGTTAATTTATAGTGCTGATGATTTGAAGACAATACCAGATTTTGGTTTTGGTTTAGCCGATTAATTGCTCAATATTATCTTTTCTTTCTTTATTTTTTATTTATTGCATGTCACTTTACATGCGATACACAGGTTTACATTATAAACATATAGCGAAAGTATTTGAGATGCTTCAGTTGGATACACTTTTTTTTAAGACAACGGTAAAAGCTAATTCTATATTCTTACTACCACCACTTTAACGCCAGAAATAGGTAGCATTTCAGTTGTAACAAAAAACACAGTTGTTTTCTATTGGTTTTGTTGTCACTAGTTTCAAAGTAGTGGTAACAGGTGATATGGATCTACTAAGCCAACAGTGGTCAAGATCTGCCGTACCATCAGCCAAATATGTGGTCTACCACCCTTAAGTTGATTATTACTTATTATTTTTTTGTATTTCCTTTTATTTAATTGTATACTGTAGTTTTTAAGTAAGTATTTTATTTGTAATTATTTTATGTTGAAAAAATGACTTTCTGCCAAGTTTCTTGCGGCGCATTCTTCTTGGCAATGATGGTCTTTCCGAAAGCGCTGGTAATTTAAAAAATTACGTGTAAAAGTGCCCATTGCGGCCTATTTACTGAATAAATGATTTTGATTTTGATTTTGAATCGTTTGCATGTCATAAAACAATATCAATAGACGTGTCTGTCAGCTTGTAAGTTCGGCTTTAGCGACATATTCATTTGATAGGAACTTGTTTAAAAATTGATAGACCACTTATTTGGCTGATGTACATCAGGCCACTGATGGCAACGATTTGAGGCAGGTCTGATTATTCCCGCAACTATATTTCATTTTTCTAAGATTAGAAATTTGACGATCAAAATCGCATACTTATTTAAGTAAAGTATATCTGTAATTAAATTACACTGTGTTTATACTGAAAAATTGGCGCGAATTTAGGCGTTAAATTACTGAACTTGGAACTGAATAAGTATCGCCTCTGCTACTAGTGGCTTAGTGGGCGACATCTCAACACGAGGCAATAATCGTGCAAACAAACAGTAAAGCAGCGTTTCCACCAATAATGTGCGAGGATGTGTTTTTCATTAACCAATAGAGACGCTGCATTTACACATCCTCGCACAGCACATCTCTGGTGGAAACAGCTGAGCGGAGCGAGGCGAGGTAAATGAAGCGTTTATATTGAAAAATGAAAAACATATTCTTCGCAACACACCCTCGCACATCTCTGGTGGAAACGCTGCTTTAACATCCTTACGTGTATGGGCCAATATTCAAAACGTGAAGAAAGCTAAATTGATTTTATATGAAGTTGTATGTATTACTTTGTGGAGTTATTAAGCGGTGCTACCTATATACATATGTTAAAATATTTAAGCAACAGATACAAAAACAGAAATACAGCGTAAGTTTTTTTCGCTATGCTGCAGCCTATTTTTATAATATAAACCGAAAATACTTTTTTGTAATATAAAGTTTTTAGAATTTTGTCTTTTTTTCGTCGCCGAATCGGAGGCCAATGTATGTATACTATAATTAGGCATTTTGTGTGTGTTACAACACAACATATGCAACAAAAACAAACCCTGAATAGATGCAATAGATACTACCGAGCTTTTCTTTCCAAATGATTAAATACAGGCAGGACGTTACGGAACTCTTTAAAATTCTATTTATCCAAAAACTGTTTTCCTACATATTTGACTAAAGTAACCATATATATATATCCGTAACGTCCCCGTTTTAACGAGATGCAAAATAAAATGGGCTACATCAAAGCAAAAATTGATTCATTTAATTTTTTAAATCTCTGTTTTGAGACCCACTGAATGATTACCTTCGAGATTGGCATTTCCTTTCCCTGATTGCGTCCATATATGAAATTGGTTATAAATAATTCCAGTAGATACTATAAAGAGGGAGGACGACACTGAAGTCAAAATTAACTGGTGACAACATCAAGGAGTCAAACGATTTAATCAGAAATCGAAACTTTCCTTTACCTTTAGGTTCCAACCCTGTTTTTTTTTCAGGGTAAAGTTTCAGTAATCGAATAGCTTTTATTTAGCTAGTAGTTAACATTAGGGTATATAGTTATTGGTAGCTGTAAATTGAGCAACTATGCATTTTAGACTAGAATAAAAAGTAATATAGTTAAAACTAAATACTGATGATAATTATTCACCACAGCGCTAAAAAAAATCAAGATACCTACTCGAAAACAAACGGAAATGAATAGTGGTGGGCTACTGGTACGATCTTTGATACTTGTTTAACTGCATTGAAAAATACTCGCTAAGCTGAAAAATATAGTGAAAGAACTTACATGGGATACAATGTTAGTCGTAACTCTCTCTTGTAAATCGTCAATGTCAGCCACATCACCCTGGTTTTGAGGTTTCTCTGTTGAATTGAAAAATAGGCATTTTAAAATTTGTTAAGGTTAGTCTTAACTTGATAGAGTCAAGTGCAAAGATATCGGCGATACGGCCAAAGATACAAAAATATATATACACGACCTTAATGTTAAGTGTGTTACGTACGCTACGTGCCTACGGATCGCTAATCTAGCGACATCGTAACCGAGCTGCGTTAGCTGACGACGCGAACATGAGCACGAAGCACGAGCCGCCGACCAAGCATCGCGCGCCAACGCAGCCACGCGCACGCGCGACGCGAGCGCGCTGAAGAAATTTATGCAGCGCATGCTCATGGTACCTAAACTTTCGTAATAACAGGCAACAGTGCGCCATTTAGTATAGCCCTCATTGCTAGCATCGCATTGGCTCAGGCTCTTAGGTTAAGTTTAAGAAATATTTAATGTAATTTTTATATTTTAAGTAAAGTTATTCCATCTAATTGGGTTTTTTGGACTCTTCGCGCGCAACTTACATATTTAGTGCATATAAAGTCGTGTACACATATTTTTGTAACTTTGGCCGTGTCGATATCTTTGACTGTTCTAGGGTATTGACGTGCTGTGACCGGTTTTAGAATAAAACGGGCATTTCCCGCTTCCCGCGTGTGTCGAAAAAGGCTACGAAGAAACCTGATGTTAAAGTGTTATACGCATGGTTATAACACTGGTACAGACTGGTGCAGAGTAGAGTAATGGTATCAAGCAGCTGAACCTTCCGTGCCAGCCGTCAGCTTCTGCACGAGCTATACTCGAGTCCAAAATTAGGCGAACTAGATTGACAACTGAAAATGTTACCAGCCAGACATATCAAAAAAAAGATAGGCATAGGATTATGTCGATACAAATTTGTCGATATAACCTTGTGTAGATGCGGAATGAAAATGTTTGTCACTTTTGGATTTTATTTTCATAGCTTTAGGCCTGAAAACGACAAAAAGGATAACAACTTGGAAATAGTTCAAAGCAAGCCGATGGCAGTTAAGTCGAGGAGGATGGCGTCCTTACCGTTGTTCAACATTTTTTTGAAATCTTACAAATAAAAGATTCCTTTTATTATTATTTCATATTGAGTGTTTTTCTAACATCGATATTAAGTTTTTTTTAATATCGATACTACAGCACTGGTGTAACTATGGCAACATTTGTATGTAATTAACTGTCAAGTTGGTTTACCTAATTCTGGACTCGAGTATACATTTACTAGTGGTACGTTACGTACTTGGCAGCTTCATCCTCGGGCCACAGAGCAGCGTGATAGTGTCCAGCAGCGCGGCGCTGAGTTCCGGCGCGAGCACGCCGTCGTTCTCCTCAGTCATGTCTGCCGCGTGTTGGAGCACCTCCCGCGCCAGCCGGCACTGGAGATTCAGCTTCTGCACCAGCGACATCCGCTGCAGCATCACGTCGTAGATCAGCTGCCGCGCGTCGAACGATATGTTCTCTGGGAACAAAATGCGATTTATTTAAAACCATGACTACTCTAAATGGTACTATAGAACCAGCTGACTCGTGACCCACTGAGGAACCTTTTCGTAGAAAAAATCATAGTGACGTCGCATTGCTTGTCAAAAGAATTCTTTGTGTCATTTACTGCGAGAACTTTCTACGGTTGGTCAGGAATCAAATGGTTCAACTGCATTAAATAGTTTCGCTTCAAGACCAGTGCTGACTCCACCCAGGGATTCCGCATTTATGCTGAGGCGGGACCATTTCGGGCACACAGAAATATTTACCAATTTTGTTTAGTATTTGAATTTTTACCTATTATTTATCTTGTCTCGAATTATTTATTCTTATTTCATTTCATTACTTAAAACCAACCTCAATGTGGCCCGCTAGCAAATTTTAAATGCCCTTTATAAACAAGTTAGAAAACGGGTGTAGTTAAAATACGATTTGTAATTCTCGACCCGGAATGAACGACAATTATGTACGACCTGATAATTCAAACTCTCATTTAATTGCCAGAAGAGAATTATCAAGCCGTGCATTTACTCCGTCCGGGTATTGGGGGACCGAGTGAGTAGTTTTACCAGATCGCGAACTGTTGTAGTGCAGCACGCAGTCCACAAAATGATGGTAGATGGCGTCGGGCGTGAGACAGCACGTCACGTAGTACTCCGCCGGCTCGCGGACGTCGGCGTCGCTGTCAGCCAGCAACGCGCAGTACCTACGAACAGATGCTCATCATGAGGGCACGGGTTTGACCGCTATGTGTGTCTGTCTGTGGCACCGTAGCTCTTAAACCGGTGGACCGATTTGAATGCGTTTTTAATTTTCTAGCGATGGTTCTAAGACATGTATCATCAAAATCGGTTTGCCGTTTTTGAGATATTGAACTTTGAAGTGGCAAAGTCGGGGTTTTTCCAACTTTTTGTTGGTTAGATTATAGACTGGGACGACGCGAGTTTCGGGACGTATTTACGGCGCCAAAAAATCCCGCAAGCAACCGGCGCTGTGTCTGTGTGTGTACGCACGTGTAATAGAGCGTCTGTGTGTATACGCTATAGATGTGTAGCTGGTTAATAACACTTCTAGCCTAGCGGCTAGAAACGGCTTATTTGCCTTATTATTACCATTTCTAGCGATAACTAGCGGCTGGAAACGGCTGCTTATATTTCATTGTATATTCACATGATTTAGTTATTTGTTTTTGTTGTTTTTTTTCTGATTTATTTACTATAAGATACATTTAACATAAATATACATAAACAATGACATTTGCATCTGTATTAAGTGTTAAAACTCAAAATTCTCATATAAAATGTGACAGCAGTGGAATGTGGACTATTTTAATAATTTATTTGTGAGAGATGTTTGGGAAATATAATAAGAGCTACTATATAACAAAAAAAAGAGTTTAACAATAAAAAATGTAGTAAAGTCGTTTTTCTCTTCGATGCTCAAGTCGGTATCTACCCGGTATCAAGTGGCTGGTTATTCGTTTGTAGCCGCTCGTTTTGGTAACTACCGGCTTACAAGCCGCTGGTGTGCAACTATAGTGTACTTACGTGTAGTAGAGCGGCGCGCGCAGGCGCAGGTAGCCGGCCAGCAGCAGCCGCGTGAGAGCGCGCGCGGCGGCGCGGCGCAGGGGGCCCGGCCCGTCCGCCGCCAGGCAGCCCGACACGGAACCCATCAGCGGCTCCACGATACACGTGTATCTGAAGACATAAAAAAGTTATGTTGGAACAGAGAACGGTACAGATACAACAAACTAAGTATGCTGCCAGTGCCGGTTTTAGCACTTCCAGCGCCCTGGGCGAGATTTTCACGGCGCCCCAAACTTTTGGGAATTTTCTAGAAAATAGGTATAGGCTTGCTCAATGAGCGAGAGGAAAAAAACCCGGCACCCTGGATGGGCGGTCGCCCCACCGCGCCCTTCCCTAAAGCCGGTACAGCATGCTGCAAGTAAGTATTTTCAATTCTATGCTCATAAAGTTCACATTTACACTGGATGTAGCCTTACGCTTTAGTCCATAACGTAAAATCTTTGTAAGACTAAGGCAAAATGCGCGAATAGCCACGAACACGAGAACATCGTATTTTTTTACATTTTATTATAATTACCAAATTAATAATAATAAATTGATATTACAGAAACAGAAATGTATGACAAACAAAAGCTAGTAAATGAACCTATTTTACCCTCGACTTAACTATCAACCCTCGTTTGCGGTTCGGATTGATATAAACACCTCAGGATTTTAATCCAGAGTCGGTATGGTCCTTATAAGTTACGCCAGTACCTGATGCAGATGTCGGCCAGCAAAAGCAAGACATCGTCCCTCACCTGACGCAGATGTCAGCCAGCGCCAGCAGGGCGTTGACCCGCGCGGGCAGCGCGCGCGCCGGCGCGTGCAGCAACGCGGCTAGTGCGGGCGCCGCCGCCGCCGCCGCGCCGCGCGACCGCACGCACAGCCGCCCCGCGCCCGCCGCCGCCGCGCCCGCCTCCGCCTCCGTCCACTCTGCAATATGATGTTTCATTTCAAAATACACCTCTATTGCAAAGAATCACTAAATAAATGCGGAATATTTCAGCCAGTGCAGTGGTTAGGTTATGTTCTGCTAAATTTTTGCTTCAGCGCTCGGCAGTTCACATTATAAAATGCGAAGGCGAAGACGAAGCGAAGAATGGCGAAGTACCGAGTAGTTAAAGCTGCAGGATACTAAAACAACTCACGCTGACGACTGGAGCTTACAAGCTACGCGCCAACTTCTCGACGCCGATGATCAGTACGAAACTAAAACAAACCTAAACGAGTTATGATTATCTGCGCCAGCGCGCCCAGCAGCAGCTGCAGCAGCGCGGGGTCGGGCGGCGTCGGCGCCACGAGCGAGAGGTCGGCCGCGCTCCCACTCGCACGCGCTACACTAGTGACGCTGTACAGTCACCTGGCGGCGGCTGCGCCAGCGCGCCCAGCAGCAGCTGCAGCAGCGCGGGGTCGGGCGGCGTCGGCGCCACGAGCGAGAGGTCGGCCGCGCTCCCACTCGCACGCGCTACACTAGTGACGCTGTACAGTCACCTGGCGGCGGCTGCGCCAGCGCGCCCAGCAGCAGCTGCAGCAGCGCGGGGTCGGGCGGCGTCGGCGCCACGAGCGAGAGGTCGGCCGCGCTCCCACTCGCACGCGCTACACTAGTGACGCTGTACAGTCACCTGGCGGCGGCCGCGCCAGCGCGCCCAGCAGCAGCTGCAGCAGCGCGGGGTCGGGCGGCGTCGGCGCCACGAGCGAGAGGTCGGCCGCGCTCCCACTCGCACGCGCTACACTAGTGACGCTGTACAGTCACCTGGCGGCGGCTGCGCCAGCGCGCCAGCAGCAGCTGCAGCAGCGCGGGTCGGGCGGCGTCGGCGCCACGAGCGAGAGGTCGGCCGCGCTCCCACTCGCACGCGCTACACTAGTGACGCTGTACAGTCACCTGGCGGCGGCCGCGCCAGCGCGCCCAGCAGCAGCTGCAGCAGCGCGGGTCGGGCGGCGTCGGCGCCACGAGCGAGAGGTCGGCCGCGCTCCCACTCGCACGCGCTACACTAGTGACGCTGTACAGTCACCTGGCGGCGGCTGCGCCAGCGCGCCCAGCAGCAGCTGCAGCAGCGCGGGGTCGGGCGTCGGCGCCACGAGCGAGAGGTCGGCCGCGCTCCCACTCGCACGCGCTACACTAGTGACGCTGTACAGTCACCTGGCGGCGGCTGCGCCAGCGCGCCCAGCAGCAGCTGCAGCAGCGCGGGGTCGGGCGGCGTCGGCGCCACGAGCGAGAGGTCGGCCGCGCTCCCACTCGCACGCGCTACACTAGTGACGCTGTACAGTCACCTGGCGGCGGCCGCGCCAGCGCGCCCAGCAGCAGCTGCAGCAGCGCGGGGTCGGGCGGCGTCGGCGCCACGAGCGAGAGGTCGGCCGCGCTCCCACTCGCACGCGCTACACTAGTGACGCTGTACAGTCACCTGGCGGCGGCTGCGCCAGCGCGCCCAGCAGCAGCTGCAGCAGCGCGGGGTCGGGCGGCGTCGGCGCCACGAGCGAGAGGTCCGCTGCGCGCACCCACTCCCGCACGCCGCCGCCGGCCAGCGCGCGCCGCTCTGCCAGCACGAGCAGCTCGTCAGCCCACTGCAGGTTGCTCGGGTCCAAGTGTGCCGCCAGAGAGGCGCATGCTATGCGGCAGCCTGAAAGAAACGTTCGAAGTAAACACACCTCGCTTTTAGAGAGGGTTCGCATTGAGACCCCGGCATTGCGTTCGGCTCGCGGTAGTACTATACAGTGCGTCCTAAGACTATGCGACATGAAAGTACCTTAAATATTGCACATAGGATATTTTGCTGGAAGAAGACTTTATTTTATTTTCAAAATTAAGTATTTAACACTGCATTCAGAGATTTTATAAAATAAACTTGTTCCGTCTGGGAATCGAACGGAACCGAAATGTGAAAAAATCCTTTTTAAGTAACATGGTATCTTCAAACAAACAGTCAGCATCGGCTCTAGAAAGAAATACAAACGAAACGACATCATTTCTATTCCTCGTATACTTCGGTAGTACTGACCGTCTTCTCCGTCGGAGGTGGCGAGCCGCGCCACGAGGTGGTCGCGAAGCGCTGTCCGCTCGGGAGTGGATAAGTAGCGTGACCATAATGTCAGCAGCTCGAGGGTCAAAGGCATAAGGCGCTGGTCGCGATCCTACCGGAAAAATGTACTTTCATTCACGAGCACCAATATCTGACACAATGTTAATTTAATACGACTCATTTTCTAGGGCCGGTAAGACGCGTCAGCTATTTTTGCGCGCTCCGCAATGGCATATAGTAATAATGCAGCAGCACCAGGCACTGCAGGTCGCGCGTGTCGCCGCCTGTGTCCAGGTGTGTGCTCACCACGTCCACCACGCGGTGACTGCCGAGCGATATTAGCGTTACTAGGGTAAAGGTGCAAACCCCACGCCACGCCACGCTTGCGACACCCGTTTATTTATTATGGTCAGTTGCAGATAGAGGCATGCGTCGGACGACGTGGCGTGGCGGTTTTAGTTTTGTCTAGGCCGAACCAAAATTCGCAAAATAAAATATGCTCTTACACATCGATGACACGTTCATTCGGGCGTCAGTTCAATCCATTATTATGGATTTCTGTTATTCAAAATGGATTGAAGAATATTATAGAACACATTTAATTTTCAACAATCTCGCAGCCGAAAATGTTTTTTAAAATTTTGTCACACATCTGGGAAATGCCAATTATGCAATGATATTACATGAGAAATATCATTGCAATTATGGTTGTCATTTTACTATGATCCCTGTGGCAATACGTACTCCTTGGTAAAAAAAAAAAACTATATCGACTGTTTGATATCACTCTATGAGTGTTTTTGTTGCCAGTATCATACATTGGGCTGTTATTATTGTAAAATTACTATCATATGCTATACGTTATGCCTATCCAATTTATTAAAAGTGTAAACAAACCGATTTCATCAAAATTCTTGTATAAACACTCACTGTATCGAATCAATAACACATTTATCTATAATTCGTGTCTTTTAACTAGATGTCTAATTACTTTTTTCACCAAAATTCACTTGATTTATTTTTCAATTTATTTTTCATTTGAAAAATCTTCGTCAAAATCTGACGTTATTTCTTGATTGAAACATGTGTATAATCTGTAGTAGCATAGACCAGCGTAGAGATGGTGGAAAATTTGACATTTTAAAAATCGATTAATGCGTGGATCAATAAGCTATTTTGATTTACTTTCCTTAAAATTAAAAAATAGTTACTGCTTTTATAATTGAATAAACAGTCTTTGGAATGAAATCAAATATTGTAAATAATAAAAATAGACAAAAATACTTTGATCTATTCAATTAATAAATTAATCGATTTACTGAACAGATTAATTATTTTGCAATAGATTCTAGGTTTTCACATCATTGAATGTCTGTGGTCGGATAAATGGCGTCTTTGTTTACACTTTTCATAAATTGGATCGAAATACAATATATCATATACAATTTAATTGTATTAGGAGTCAACCTTTTTCCATGCAAAGGGAATATAGCGACCACATAAAAATACACTAATATTCGACCTTGCTAAATTTACAATATGGTACAAAATCAATTGAAGTCGTAATATGTAAACAATATAAAACTATGAGTCATTTTGTAGTAGCATTGTAAGCGTAATTCGAGGAGGTGCACATTCATCGACTGAAATAAATTAATACTTTGCTTCCTTGCACGTCTACGGTGCCTAGCCTACTCTAGTTTAATAGACACCACTTACTTTATACACTTGGACGTCTTAGCGAGCAAGGTGCACGCTTTCTGCAAATGGCGCCTCATGTTGTGCCTCGTGATGGCATCGAGGAACATCCACGGCAGCGGGTGCTCGCACGCCTCAGCCGAATGCTTCTGCAGCTTGTCTATCGCCACTTGCTGGATCAGAGCTACCACTTGTTCTTGTATCTGAAATAAAACTTCGTTTTTGGGTAATCATTCCAGACGTTATGTTTTTTTAAACTATTATAACACCCGGGACTTATCATGCTAAACGAAACGAGTAATAATTACCTCGACGTTTCGGCCACCTTGCAGTGGCGGTAGTCACATGTACACTGAATTGTATCACGTTTGAAATGTGCACCGTGAATCTTTTAAACTAACCGCATTTAATTCCGATTAGTATCGGCACCCGTATCTGAACTACCCGCGCTTGATCGTGATTTTTCCGACATTCATTCCGACGCCAATGTTTATTTAGTATAGGATTCCATTTTGAACCATCTCATAAAGCTTCACAATCCCAGAGTCCTGTCCACATAAAGTCAATTCTACTCTAGAATTGTGCCTGAAGCGGTTGAAGTAAAAAAAAGTACATGAAATTTGGGGATGATGGATATAAGCCCTTATCTTTATGGAATCCTGTAATAAATAGGGGTAACAGGGTCACAGTTTCAGAGCAGAGGCCTAATTGTCTAACGCACTTGGAATCACCATCGCTTTCACCACCTCTTACTGTCACAAGATACAGGATGAGGGTAAAAAGAGATACATATTAGTAATCTGTGTACATATTAGTAATCTGTGTGGGAGCATTAGAAAATACGGGCACTGGTACCTTGGTCTCAGGGTCGCTCATCTGATGCATCGGACCGGTGAGGAAAGCGTCCAGCACTGCGTCACTGGCGCGCGTCGCTACCAGCTCGCCCAGCGCTGCGATCGCCGCTGACCGGACCAGGATGCTCGCGTCGCGGCACAAGCTCACTAGGATCTGTGGAGGCCAAATGTTATGTCTGCTACTCCCTGTTAAACTTCAAATTGATATCTAGATATACATAAAGTCACCGACGTAGCTGGAAAAATATGCAAGATGAAGTGGCATTAATGGGCGGGCCACATCGCCCGAAATGTTCTTCGATCCTTGGGGGAGAAAATTTAGTTTAGCCACGTCAAATGTAGGATCTGCGCCACTGGTCTTTAGGGGTATAATCATGGCCTCACCCCGAGGTCAGCGGGCGCGGGCGGCGGGCCGGCGGCGAGCGAGCGTTGCACCAGCGTGACGGCCGCGCGCCGCACCGCCGCGCGCTCGTCGCTCACGCAGCGCGCCGCCACCGCCATCAGACGCGACACGCTGCCCGACCCGTTCAGCTCCTGCAAACATGTTCGTAGGTCAATCAAACGTTTCTTGTTTGTTATTCTGTCCCGTTGTCCAAGAGACAACAGTGTCAAAGCCGGCAAAACCGCTAGCGAGATATACGGCTTTAAGACTAGGTTAATCGGGCCCAGTAATATTTAAGGGGAAAGAAGGTCCACTGTGTTTTTTTCTTAGTAAAAATTGTGCAGTCCTGATGGTTTCAAAGGAAGACCAGTGCCGTTCACAAAGGCGACATTATGTTGATTTGGAACTATTTCGTAGCCGTGACGTATTTTTACTGATTTATTTTATTTTATGTAATGTCACGAATAAATGTTCCTTTGTTTCTTTTTTCTGTGTCGTCGCCCCCCGTACACGCGCACTGACCGTGACGGCGCGCTTGAGCGGCGCGCGCGCGCTGGCCTGGCAGTCGGCGAGCACGGCGAGCGCGCGCGCGCGCAGCGTGCTGGACGCGTCGTGCACGCGCTCGTACACGGCGCGCAGCAGCTCCGCGTGCGGGACTGTGTGCGGCCGCGCGCGCAACAGACCTGCTATGTCGTCTTCCGAGACCTGATCCGGCTGAAATATAAAAGACAAAAGGTTCCCTAAGAAATAAAAAAAATTGGCTGAAACTCTAGATACTGTATTCATTACTGAAGAAAAGAATAAAACTAATTTAAAAAAAAAAAAAACCTAATTTGTTTTGTATTCTACTCTACTGAGACTAAAAGACTAAAATGATTAAAGAAAAAAAAACGTGTAAACTTAATCGCTAAGTAAGATAGAAAAATGTTGAATAATTTGTTACTTTGTACTAGTACAAAATTAAATAGCGTCAACCGACAACTTCATGTACCCGTGGAACTTGGTCATTTCAGAAAATACATATAGCCTACCTAAACTAGAAGTACATAATATTTATACATTTTATAAGAACCACACCAGCACCTTCATAGTAATAGGTGACATTCTATAAATCCAAATCCACTTTGCCTTTTAAAATAAAACGAACAATACTTTTAGGATTGGGCTAATATTGCGTCAAACCGGGAGAACATTTAACAGAAACAGAGAAGAAAGATTTGGTCATTAAAAACTTACATTTTCGAGTGGTTCTTGACTACTTTCATCATCTGTTACTATTTTATTTGATACAACTGCATTCTCATCTTTCTCAGCATTAGTCAAACTTTGTGCCTCATTGATTAAAACTGATTCACTTTTCTTTTTACTTTTATTTTTGTCTTCAACAATTGGATGATTTACAGTTGCGTCGTCATTGGTGGCAGGTTCAGCAATTTGCATCGCTTCTGCTTCATTGTTAAGACTAGGTTGGTCGCTAATCTCACCAAATAATCCCAATTCCTCAATATCTCCGAGCTCAGGTATAGGTTCTGGTAATTCTCCAATAGATAGTCCGTCTGGACCATTTGTGAGCAAAGACATGATGTAATCGTCGCATTCCGAATCAAAACCTATAGTGGGGTCTTGAATTCCTGAATCTGTTATGGGTTCTAGACTTTCTGGGAGACTAGCCACTGGACTCTGTTCCGGTCTAGCTTCTGCATTACTATTTGATGGACCAGCATCAGCAAGATCAATATTTTCTTGATTGTTTGATGCGGCAGTAGTATTGTTATCTTGACTCTCTGGTGGCTGAACATTAGGAGACAAACTTTGATTTTCGGATTGATTATTTTCAGAAGAACCTTTTTGGATGTCACTTGGATCCTTTTGATTTTCTAATTCAATATTAACTAAATTATCTTCATTTGCAGGTGGGGTGTTATTTAAAATACTTTGATTATCTGATTTGCTATTTGTAGGAGCATTTTGATTTTCTTCAGGAGCAACTTCTGAGACAGATTGACCTCCTGTTTCAGTCACTGCAGCATCTGTTACATAAGGGCCGGTACAGAAGGGCTACATTCCAACTGCAACGTAACCGCAACCACCGACAGTCCATATATTTTTCATTGCATTTCTATTGTAGTCCGCACAACTGCACGCAAACTTCACGCTGGCTGCGATTGAAATGTATGGGCAGTCGGCAGTTGCGGTTACGTGGCAGTTGGAATGCAGTCTGTCTATAATGGCCTGATAAGTGTAAAGTAAATCAAAATTTAAATAAATAAATAAAATAAAATACTAAAAACTCAATGAAAATCGTACCTGGGACAGGAGGGAGCTCTGGCAAAGGTGCTGACTCATTGCTTTCTTCAGGATCATTATTCAGTAATTGAGATACTAGTTCCTGAAAATTCCAAATTATTATGTAAATTCAGGCTAAAAAGTAGCTTAATCTTTTATTATGTAGCTTTCCATTATCAGTGCTTCAGTCTCGAAGTAAAAACAAGCCACGAATAAATAATGCAAACAGCGATATTATCGGGCAATTGTAAAAATTCGGGTTTTGCAAGAAGCCGCGTTAGTTCTGTTTATCTGCCACATTCATTAAATCTCTGTTGTGCTGTAATAGGTGCATTTATTAAACAGAGTGTGTGCTCCATTACATTCAAAACAAAGTCCTGTTTTCTAGTATGTTCCATACTTTTGGATAATTCAAATGCTAAAGGTACTATTTGCTCTTGTGGGTGTTACGGTATAATTGTAAATGGTGGATGGGCTGGAGTATTCATGAGCATTTTGGATTGTGCTATACATTTGGAGGTATTGACTGTCACTATCTGCTTGTCGCTGACTGTAATAATAATTTCATACCAGTGCAATATGTCGATGTGCCACTTTGGCTGTGGTGGACAGTTTGAGGATCCAGCGAACAATGTACCGGTAAGACTTGTGCGGCAGCAGGCTCATTAGACCAATGATCAAGGATACGCGAGCCGAGCGCACCTCTGCACGCTCCTATAAAAGAAAGTTTTATTACCATAATAATGGTATATACGGTTCATAAAAACGGTTGTTTATACTATTTTATTTTTACTCATCTATAACTAACTTTGTAATATACATATTTATATTTAGGTAATATAATAATCTTAAAAGTCAATTTTAACCTACTTCTTACTGTCATATTGATTTGAAACTCGGCAGTGAAGCTAACCGTAGTTCTGTTGAAATTAAAATTATGTGGCACGATCAAGCTCATCTGGCGATGGAGCCAGGAGCTGGAAAGTAGAACTTTACATTGGCAATTATTAAAAACTTCCGAGTTTGAGTACATTTAATTTGTTTTGATAAGTCCCATACTTAGTAACAAGGGTCTGATGATGGAGCAGGAGTTGCATAGCCAAACTTTTGGAGGCTACTAGTAAAACCTTCGAGAGTGGGCTCATGTAATTCATTTTGACAAATCCCATCCATTAGACTTGGTAATGAGGGTTTGATGATGGAGCCAGAAGTAGGGTAGCGAAACTTGAATTTTAAGTCTAAAAGGTTAAAAATAAAATAGTATAGTTAAAAAAAAACATGTGCGTTATTTTAGTTCATTTAATTAAGTATTGTTATAGTAACATGAAGGGGCTGAATTTATAAGCTTTAAACAAGTATTATATTATCAAAAGTACTTACCAAACCATCCAAAGTGTAGCAGAGATGTTGTAAGAGTGTTATAAATCCAGATAAAGCTGATTTTCCATATTTCGTGAGAACCAACCCAGTATATGTCACATATGAAGCACGTACTAAATTCTGAAAACATAAAATATAGATCTTATGAAATAATAACCTCAAGTGAAAAAAAAATGTACTTTCGAATTTGTATTGTTATTGTCAGTGTACCGTCAATAAGCATATGTTATTTGTTTTAGGTTTGCTGTCTGTTCCTCCCCCCAAAGTCAAAATTATAATAACCAAACAGTATCCTCATGTGTGTAATGTCTCCACATCGACATTGGCAAAATACATCTTGCTAAAACACTAAGAGTGAAAGCCATAAAAAAAAACCTGAAGTGATAAAAACCTTAGCAACTATTCAGAGACATCCATATTTTATTATTATTTGACATTAGTCTTAGTGTTAAAGTCAGCATACTTTTGTGTGACTACTGAATATAACATACAATAATTTCTGGTAAGATTCAAATTGCATGAAGTTTGTGAAGAAAAAAATATTTATGTAATAATACTGTGTGGATAATATAAATACCGCATATATCTGTAAAAATTGAAAATGATGTTTTAAAAAAATACAAAAAAGAGTCTTAAATTTGGCATGGATCCGTGCCTAAGCATACTAGGGGTTAATACTGTAAGGTGGTGGTACTCATGGAACCAAAATAAATCCATCTCTTTCTCTTTTTTTTTCATATTACAGACACACACTTATTCTTGGTATAACTCACATTTGCACTCCGATTGTCAACAGAAGCAGCTACTAATTTTGGCAACAGACATTTAAAAAGCAGTTGAATTGCATCTTCATTTGGGTCTTTATTCTGATCACACAGCAAGATGTCTATCATTTCATAAATAACTCTAGAAACATTCATGAGCTCTATTTTATCTGAAACATTGAAAAAACAACAACATTTAATAACATTGTAAATGTATTGTTAAATAACTAAACTGATAATTACTAAAATTTTATTAGTCAATACCAAAAAAGTCAAGTAAGTAATGCATTTAACATGATCCAGTCTAAACAGAATCAATCGAAAGTATCTTAAACATTAATATAAATCAAAATAATGAGGGCTATCGCATATGAATTCACCCCTGAGTGCTAGTGTAGTGTAGTGTGTCTCAGAAATGTCAAATCTCATAGTTTTTGGGTGAGCAATGCGGGTTTATTTATAATAAGAGTAATTTTGTGAATATTTTGCATTTCCTGAAATTAATTATGTGTTACGGGCAATGAATGTCCGTTTTGAGACAGTTTTCTTTCGGAAACTTTTGTCCTCCCTTTTTTTGCAAACAAAATGGGACTACGCAACACTGTGGTTGCTTGATATTTTTATGGTACCTATGATTTTAAGGTGTACTAAATATGATTTAATATGACTTTGAAAGCCACTCTTAAAAACCTCACACAACAGTGGCGCCATCTAGACAGACAAAAAACGATAGCCCTCATTGCATACATAATAACCATCATTCTTACCAATATCAAGTTTGTTGACAATTGCTCCTCCAGTAAATTCTACCAAATTGCTTAGAATATCTTCAAAATTCATGTCTTCTGGATTCAGCTGTAGGGCATCAATGACAGCTCTCAGATCTTGGGCAAAGAATGCCATCTCTTTTATCACCGAGTTGACTTCAATAGTCAACTGCTTTAGGTTAAAGTAGTTGTCCTCATTCTCACACAAAGTTTTGGGATAGCTTAGACATCCCAGTGACTGAGCAAATAGTTGGGAGTGATAGATGTGATATGCTTTGTATCCCGGAATCGACAACAACTTAAAGTACACCCGGGAAGCAAGCAAAGCAGTATTCCGGTGCTCTTGAACCATAATATTTTTACTCCCATAGTCAATATAATACGCCAATAATGCCAGCAGCTTCTTATGATTAACTTCATGGGATAATACTGCCCATGTCTTTTCCTCAGAGGTACCAGAGGTTGACTTCAACCACTTATCAACAGAATTCATTATTTTACGAAATACGGACCGAATCTCGATATTCTCCAGAATGGACTCATATTCAGAGGGAAATTCTCCAAATTCGAGGAACTCTGCATAATAAATACCTTCTACCCATTCGTCAGTGAGATCGCCCAATCGCAAATAGTTTAAATTATGTAAAACTCGGTCCATTTTTGAAGTGTTAGATAACACACTTGGGCTCCTTAACACTGTTGAAACTTTTAAACAAGCTGCAATGATAGAACATAGAATACCGCGCGTTTGTTTCCTTCCATTTCCATATTTTCCATAGATAGATGTTTGTTGATTGTTGATCTGTCACTGTCAGAATGCCAGACAATCTTTTTTTTTATTTCTATTCCTTAATTATAGACAAACGTTGCCATGTCCATGCAATGACTTTCTGATGAGGCTGCAGGAAATTTCTTCCTATTTTTTCGTCATTGACTCCTTTTTATTCCAGAAATAGGAGTATTTACTTCTAACTGATTTTAGTAAATGTGTGAAGCATTAGGCACGTAATATGTTTTTCCTCTTTTTAACTGTCCACTTTTTTGACGGAACCAATGATATTTCATGTAATATTATTGGACGGAACCCTAAGACGGCAAGCCAAGAGCGAGCCACAAATGTTAAAAAAGAGTCCGAAATGCAACTAAATAACAGAACTTTTTGAATTTCTACAATATTTTGTAAACAATAAATTGATTTAAATATTTACTGTAGCTAAATGTGAGGTAAATAAGAAGTTTAAGTATTTTGATTGAAATTATCGTGGTACAAATGCACGTTCTTTTATAACTTTTCGATTTATACTGGATTTGGACCGTGCACTAAAAAGTGACAGCGGCTGGCTGCTGACTGACTGACTGACAGTGACATCTGTGATAAGAGTATGTAACCTATAATACATTCGTTAAAACTATTATGAAAGTTAAATATTGCTAATCTTTTCCGTGTAGTTTTAGCTGAGCTACCAGTTTATAAATCCTGTATCCTAATTCCGCGTGATGGTTGCAAAAAAACCGATAGGATGGTTGTTAACCGACAAGGGGCGCCGATTCTCCTTTGCCGTTGTTACCGGTACAAGTTTGGCTCTGACTGCTGCAAAATTCTTACCTCACACTTTTTTGCTGAACAAATACAAAGAATTTGTACATAATTATACGTACGTATCTTTGCAAGTTCGTTAATAAACTAATTCCAAAGAACAAATTCATTTTCCTTGTTAATATTATTGATAAAACTATTTTTAAATTTTAGAGATGGTCGACCCGATGAATTCCCCAAAGAACTTAATGATAGATATAAGAAATGCCTTGATATTCTCAATATTTCGGATGTGCATCGGAAACTAGTTTCACCATTTACTGTCTTTGGATTTGATTTATTCCATGCTGGTAAATATATATTTTTTTAAATTTTAATTTATGTCATTTAATTGTTTTAAATATTCAATTACAATTCCTATGTCTATATTCAAACGTTTTTCTATTTACCCATTTAATCTCTTTTAACAGGCAGCTGTAATTCAAAATATGGTGTAGCTGTAGGAATACCTGTTAATTTTACATACAAATCAGTGTCTGATTTGGAAAATATGGATATAAAAGTGAGTACCCAACTTAATTATTTTAAACAATATATTTGTACTAGGTTTCAATACCCCTATTTGGACTAAGGTCCTGTGACTGTACTTCACTGTGAGAGAAATCTTTGTTTCAGTATTCAAATTGATATAAAAATACTTGATTAATATTATAAAAAAAATAGTATAAAAATGAGAAAAGCAATCTGTTTCTTTGCAGGTAAATCAGAATAATATTGATTGGACATCTGAAACGGGTCAGAAATTAGCAAATGCTCTCATTTTGCCTGAGGATGTGCAACAGTTTGCGATATGCAGAGAGATATTGATGACCCAAAACAATAAAGTCCAATTTGAAAGTACATATCCCTTTATTTGCATATTTTTTGTGTACAATATAACTCAATATTTAAACAGAAGGTTAAATCTGTATGCAGCGCCTGCAGCTGTGAGAGGTATCCTTTATTCAATTGCTGGTCTCTTTGGCCTTGGCACATACTTTCTTTTAAAGGACATGACAGAAGTTTACTATGAGACAGAAGTTGATAGAACACTTTGTGATCTTGGCCCAGAATACATCAAAGCAGGAGCTACATTCTACAACAAAATACTACTGAGAAATCAAGCATTAAGAGAACTGATGGGTAAAGAAGGAGAAAAGAAGTACAGTAAACTTGGTAATGAAAACTTTTTCCTGAGACAACCCCGTATAGCTCTGGTGCATAGAAAACAATATTTTGAAAATCAATTGAAGGAACTTGAATCAAAACGAAATGATGTTGAAAATGAGGCACTTGAATAAAATCTGGAACTGCTTGCTTTATGTGTACAGTGTAATTTTAATAGTTGTTGGTTAAAATGTAGTGATAGGCCATTATTCATTAATAGAATTTAATTTTAATAGTATATTGATTTGTTTCGAACTATTACGTTTTTTTTAATGACTCTACCTTTTAAGTAGGGGCACAAAATTTTGCTCCCTACAGTATTCGTATTTTTTATTTCAACTAAAAATTTTGTTACTTTTACGGTCATCCCGTAAAACCCATATCAAAAATACAAACTGAAACATTGATGCACAGAAAAACCAGAAAAAGAGACCAGCGCTGGGAACCGAACCCAGGTCCTGTGTCCAGTGGTGGTGTAGCGGTATAGCACGCGGCACGGAATGCCGAGGACCTGGGTCCGATTCCCAGCGCAGGGCTCTTTTTCTGGTTTTTCTGTGCATCAATGTTTCAGTTTGTATTTTCGATAAAAAAAAGTTGTCATTGGGATGTGTGACAAACAAATTGTATAGACCAGTTGCCATTAATCTGTGAGAGCTTGTGTTGATCAATGGTTTTTTTTTCCTTTCATGCCTTAAATTGGTTGGTGCAGTAAACAACTTCCTATACACCAAAGCAACATGATAGTTTCAGAAAATAAAGAATTTAGATGGAAACTCGTATTATTTTTCTTTTATTACACTCAAGTAGCTGTAAATACTAAATACGGGAGGAATGAGGAGCTGACAGAACACAACTAGAACATTCTAGTTAACTAAGACTTCTTAGTCTTAGTTAGTCTTCTATGATATGATATAATATCTCTTAATTACAAAATAACTATGATGTTACATATATTGTAAAATAATCATTACATTAATCCGACTTCCTGCTGTATAGGCTTAAAACCTTTTGCCTACCCTCGAAAGAATGAATCTTAAAAAAAACATGTCTGTCTTGCCTGTCATCTAACACTTTTTTTGTTAGGCTCATTTTTTTTTTGTAATTTTATGACCGGGTTACTAGACTTTTAAGCCAATGTTAGGCTCAGGCCAGGGCTTGTTAACGTTACCAAATTCACACTATAAGTAACGTTAAATAACGGTAAAAATTATAAAAATACCTAGTACCGGTATTAAAATTTAACGTTAATTGATAACTTAACCTTATTTACCGTTACCTAATTACCGTTATTTTTACCGGTAAATTTACTTTACATTGTAGGGCTTGTTAACGTTACCCAATTCACATTATTATAACGATACCGAAGTAACACTATCGGTAATTTTTGCTATGTTACCGAGTGTTGCCAATTTAGCGCGTGCATACTCGCTCGATAAATGAGGATAATCTGCCATTTAACGTTACCCAAGCTTACCGGTAAATAGTAATATAAATACCGTTAAAATGATTTAACGATACTTTTGAATTAACGTTAATCTAATGAATAGCTGATAACGTTACCATTTTTTATACCGGTAAAAAGTTGTATAAGTAACGGTAAATCGTTTAACGTTAATTATCATTTAACGTTAAATCGGTTTGACAGTTGGTAACGTTACCACTTTTTAACGGTATTTAAAGCCCTGGCTCAGGCAGGTCAATCAGTGCTGCCACTTTAGCCAATTTAGCTAGATCTAGCCACATTTACGAAAAAGCTACAAAAAAAAAATTTGCGGCCAAATTTTAAGCCACACTTTCTAGCTACTTACAAGTAAGTTACCACTGTTTCAATCAATTTAATTTGTAACGTAAAACATACTTCCGTGCGCTACCTACGTAATTCCTGAGAATATCCTCAAGAAATAAGTAGGAAAAACTAAGAAACCCGAAAAAAATAAAGAAACCAGACCCTCAACATCACAAGATGACATCGATTTTGAAAACATTTTTCCGTAAATAATAATGTAAGAGAAAGAAATATAAAAATTAAAGACTTATATTCCATGTTGCCTTTTTTTTGTTTAGCCACTATTATTTATTTATTTACTTATAACAGAGTATTTTTTCGAAACTAGCTACTTATTACCGTATGCTTAGCGACTTTTCCTTTGGGCAAGGTGGCAACACTGGGTCAAATTTTGCCTGTCTGTCTGTTCTGTCAGTCAATCAGTCATTATCATTATCAGGTCTGAGAACATCGATAGACGCAGCAGTATAATTATAACACGATATTTAGTTTCAATCTGACTAATTTCCGCGCATTAATTTCAAAGCATTCCAACCAGTTTCGCCTTCTACAGATAGTGGCATAAATTTCATACGGCTTTCAATGGTGTTGAATGTGACTATGCTTTTTCAAGTGTAGATAAACGTAGTACTATTCTTAAATAATATATTGATTAACGGTTTAAAAGCTCAACAACAATAACCAAGATGTGTGGAGGATTCACCTGCTCCAAGAACGCTTTAATTGCGTTGAACATTCTCTATGTGGTAAGATGAGAAAGCACGCATTTTGACCTTATACACGAACAAAAGATTTCACAAACTCACACTAAACACTGCGTATTCATTTCTCTGACCTCCAAAATTATGTTAAGCAAACTGTAATCTGATTTGGGCAATTGAAAAATTGTTGTCTTTCACAATCCTGTGCAGTTAATTATAAAGATTAATTTTGGAAATGAATTGTGATAGTTATTTTTATAAAATCCCAGTGTTTTTCTTGAGGTTATTTTATAAATACAAAACAACATTTGTGTTTAATTTTTATCATCATTATGGCCATGTACAGTCGAACCATTTGATTCCTGATCCACCATAGAACATCTCACAATTAGTAAGTAAATAAATTCCCTTGTCAAGCAATGCAATGTTACTATGACTTTTTCTACAAAAAGGTTCCACAGTGGGTCCCAATTCAGTTGGTTCAAGTGGAACTGGGTCAATCAAGTTTTCCTTGTACAGCATTGCCATGGTTACGTCCCCTGGACAACTCTTTAAACCCATGGGTTTCTCCATGTTTTCTGTGGTTATAATTTATAGAGCATACATTTTTGTTGTAGTTACAAGCCTTTTATTTAATGGACAATCTCCTAAGCACATTAGTAGCATATATCATAACAGTTTTTTTCAAGAAACTCTGTCACTGTTGTCTCTTGGACAACGGGACAGAATAACAAACAAGAAAAAGTTGATTGACCCAACTAAAAGTGTATCTGTTAAATTTTATTTTATTTGAGTACTGCCTTTTCGCAACGTAACGTTTGGCAACCTGTTTCATGTTGCAACTTTTCATTTTGCAAACTCTAAAACTGTAAACATTTCAGAATTTATTTCAGGGCCATTGTGTAGAACCCTTTGGGTTAGGTTAGGTTAGTTTTATAAAAATCCTGAAATATTGACAGTTTCAGAAATATTAAACAGTTGGGAAATGAAAAGTTGCAAAATGAAACAGGTTGCCAAACGTTATTGGCCAAAACATTAGTAAACCATAATATATATCATGACATACAGAAAGGGAGTTAATGCATAATAAGATTAGTAGATAGTGAGTGCACTGTTTACTATCTTAAACTTAAAACACAGGTGGTGGCTTCGATCCTGATAACAGTAGCAGTGTATGGGCAGGCTTCATCGCTGGTGAACACTAATCTGCCCATCGTGGGAGGCATCCTAGCATGTGGGGTGCTGCTCATCCTAATCTCCATCCTGGGAATGGCGGGGGCAGTGAAGCATCATCAAGTTATGCTGTTCTTTGTATCCTTTATGAAGCTAATTTGTTTAATGATTTCTTGCAGTGGAAGCGTGCTGGGCTCATAACCTGATCTAATAGATATTAATGTTCATGGGTTGGTTACATCTGCAACAACACAATGATATGACACTTGTGACAGTGACGTTTGGCCATCTTTCGTAACTTTTTTGGAATCTAAATATGGCATTGAGTATAGTAGGTATTATAGTAAGGATATTTTGATAAATAACACTTCCTTAACTGTAGCACAGTACATGGTGATTCTCTTCCTTCTGTTCTTGGTGCAATTCTCAGTAGCATGCGCTTGCCTTGCTGTGAACTCGGATCAACAGGAAATGCTGGCGAAACAGGTGAGCTTTAGATTTGTTTAGGTCTAGAATTAAAAACCTGCATAGGTTATCTAATAGACTGACCACGGACCTCAACAACAACAACACTTTGAATTTTAAGAGTGCGCCAAGTTTCTTGCACATTCATTGTATTTGATACATGTATAGTTCTCTATGTAATGTAAACTGAGTGCCATGTCTCACTGAAGAAGTTTTTTTTCATCTGATTAAAATTGCAGGGCTGGAACAAAGTGAACAAAGATGTGAAAATGGAAGTGCAGGAGCAGTTCCAGTGCTGTGGTTTCCTGAATAACGTTGTCCCCCCTAACGGTACTGCTGAGGAGTACCCCTCGTGTGCCAATGTCAATGTAAGTTTGATATCAAAAATATTTAGAGATTTATTCAAGTAGCTATCTTGAATTTTTGGAATCATTCCGTTTACAATTCTTTTACACTGATTCCTGTATTAAAAAGCTGTGATAGCTTAGTGTTTTGACTTACGGCCTCTCAAGTAAAGGATTGTGGGATCAGCCACCATCTTGGGACTCAGTTTTTCGGAACTTATGTGCAAAATTACGTGCCCAATATTTTCTGATAATCTAACTGACAGACTACATAGATATAGAATAGTACATTGTGTCTCGAGGGCGGTAAGTGAGGAATTACCAACGAGGTTCTATTAGAAGCCCGAAGTCGAAGACTGAAGGATATGGAGAATGATAAAAATATGAATTTTCGGTAAAGTCGAGAGCACAATACATGAAGTTTTTCACTTGTAGTACCTACGAGCCTTACATCTACGGCGATTGGTAATACTTTGGTTTGGTTGCTTTACATTTGGCAACTGTTTTATAATCTCTAGGTTGGGGGCGGCAGCTGCCTGTCCCTGCACCCCTTTGGCGACGCCCTTGGTCGAGGGTTTTATTTGGGGGGTTGCAATGCAACCAAGGTAGCTTGCATGTTACGACACTGTTTACGACCAAGTGTGATGAATTAGTACATTGTGTCTTAAGGGCGGTAAATAAGGAATTACGAACGAGAGTCTATTAGAAGCCCGAAGTCGAAGACTGAGGGCTTTAATGAGTCGATGTTCGTAATTCTAGTACCGCCCGTGCGACATACAATGTTTTTCATCACATTTGCGAGTAAAATTGTATATTTGTAAAAGAAAAACAAATATTTTATCAAAAATTGCGGATACCGCTGGCTGCGCTCTTGGCAGCGCTCTGCAGCATGTGCATGGCGTGCGTGTGCAGCGCGCGCACGGAGCAGCAGCACACCATGCAGTAACAAACTCATTTACCGACCTTGGGCTTCATGGCATGAAAATTAGTACGGGCAATGACTCATTTACCGACCACGGGTTTCATGACAAGCTCATGAAGGTCGAGGGTTTTATTTGGGGGGTTGTAACCAAGGTAGCCTGCATGTTACGACACTGCTTACGAGCAAGTGTGATGAAAAATATTATTTTTACTCAATTTGTTTTATGCTCGGTTTTTCAATGTGTATTATGTGATGTACTGTAATGTTATGAAACCGTTTTCTCAATATTACAGGCTAAGTGTTGCAAAGATTCGAAAGACATACGCTGCTCATGCGACCCGTGCATGGCGAAGCTAAAAGAACGTATCGACTACGCGTTCAAACTCTGCGGCGGCATCGGATTATTTTTCAGCTTCACTGAGGTAACATTATTTGTTTAATCTTGATAACACCCGTTATATGTTTCGTAGTTATCATATCACATTTATTTATGATGCTTGTTTTGTTACTTGATGATAACGTCGAAGGTTGTGGAACTAACACTGATTTACAATATGATTAGAAAAAATATTGGTTTCCTTATTGTGATGATTCGGTTGCCTAGTTTGATTTAGATTTTCAGTGTCATGAAATTTGGCACATAGACCGGGAGATGGTGACAAACAAAATATTAGATGATTTGTACCAGCATGGCGGTTCTTCAGGGGTCTAATTACGGAATGACAAAAAAGAAAATGATGGTCATAGCGCTGGTACGCGGCCCAATCGCGGGGGCGTTAATCGAACGTGTCGGATAAATAACGAGTGTCGAACGATTTGTTTCACAAAAATGATTTTATAAGGGTACTAAGCAACGGATAAATATAATTATATAGATATAGATACATACTTAAATACATAGTAAACACCCAAGACCCGAGAACAAACATTCGTATTTTTCATACAAATATCTGCCCCGACACGGGAATCGAACCCGGGACCTCAAGCTTCGTAGTCAGGTTCTCTAACCACTGGGCCATCTGGTCGTCATTTTATTTTCCAATAGTCGATAAAAAAACATGTAGGCAGTAGCGTAATGCCATACTTCTCCAGTGTGGCTTACAGCCCGCCATACCGACGTGAATACATTAATAAATGAAAAATTCAAAAAACAAAAAACAGTTATTTATCCGACACGTTCGATTAACGCCCACGCGATTGGGCCGCCGGTTCAAATTCAACAGATGTAATGCTTTACGCGTGCGAAGTCGCGGGCAAAGTCCAGTAGTAAATAAAACATTCTATGTTTCTAAATCAAGTCCAGATATTTATCAAAACGTCCATATACGTAACACGGTTAAACCAACATTATAATTATGTGCATGTATGGGTGGGAGCCGAAGATAACTTATCAAATTATTGTTTTGGTGCTTTAACTTATCAAACTCTAAACCAAAGTATCCAAAGTAGGTAACATCACTAACTGCGCGTCTTGTGATCAAGGTTTTAAATGCGTAAATGTCTTATTTGCATACATGTTACATTAAAATAACTATAAATAACCTAAGAACTTACGATTGGATATAATAGAGTGCACTGTATTTTATTTAATATTTTTTTCTATAAAGCATGTCTGCATAATTTCTTAAATTTTTGGCAATAGTAACTTTGTTGGAACGGTCGTTTGATATTTTTCGAAATATTTTCGCAACAGGACATGTCTGTGACTTTGAACGTTCACAAGCTTACTTGAGATCTCAATGAGTCTTACAATAAATCGGCAACTTAACATCATTCATTACATTTGTTTTGATTAAATGTTAGGTCTGTTTTTTGTTGTTATTTTGGCCTAAACACGACTCTGTTTATGTACGAGTAGGTTTTTCATATATCTTTTGATTTTCACCGTGATAACTTTGAATTGTGACCAATGTGAGAGCTACCGTCCTAGAAATTTATTATTAAGTTTTAAATTTACTTATAAGTAATGCTATCGTCTATTAAACAACAGTGGGTCAATGATCGATCAGTTAAATATTATAGTCTTATTTTATGACATTACGAGACTATCTTATGTCAAAAGTCGTGATTGTACCTACTCGAAATTGGACTTTCCTTGTGTTGGTAATACCTACTTAATTCTGATAGATGGAGTGATAACTATTGCTGTTTAGGGAAATCAGCAGTGTTTCCGGATAACTATGAAATTGGGGCTTTCAAGAAAAGCGCTTATACTTTAAAAAGGCGGGCAATGGACCAATGACTCCTTGAGTAGTTGGTTCTCATGGGCGGTGGTGGTGATCATTTCCCATCAGATGGACAGCTTGCTCGTTTGCCTCCCTCTCATAATAATAAAATCCTTCCTTCCTTCGAGCAGTCGGGTAAAAAATAGGTTACTTTCCTACCCATAACCATTTACCTGTAATAGACCTCGTGAGCAACGGATGCGATATAGTTGAAACTTTCATAAATCTCAGCTTGTAAAATCATCAGATTAATATGGAGTTCTGAAATTGGAGTACAGTCATCGTCATAAATAAGTGATCACTTTTGTGCCTTGTCATTTTAAAGTCATGTTTGAAAAGCCATTCGAAATCGTGTACCGACTGAAAGCTTAGATAATTTAAGACAGGATGAGCCTTTGACGTACCTTTAACTGCAATTATTTCTGCCAAATCGTTTCTAAAGATGCCTACCAAAACAAAATCGTGACACAAATGTAAAAAACGCACATACCATACATTTTTTCGTAATCATACTGCTTTTTAAACGAACACTTACTCTCGAACTAGTGATGTGGCATGTGTAAAGACCGATTCAATTGACTAGGCAGCAATGAATGACTGAAATTAAGTTAATATATTTTAAATGAAAGTGGTCATCGTTTAGTAAAATTTTCACCAATTTTAATAGTTTTTCGCTGCGGATTTACCTACTCGTATTTTTTTCAGAAAATTGTAGAAATCTGATGATATTATAATATCAATATGCAAAGCTAGAAATTTTCTGCGCAGTGTCAAAAAGGTGTTGTTAGGTGCTAGCGGCCATAAGGTAATCTTTCAAATGTCGTACAAATTCCTATGAAATAAATATTATTATATATATAAACGCGTAAGCGTTGCAATCATAGTAAAATAGAACAAGTATGCACACTCCGACACTTTAGGAGACTTAACTGCCTACTCCGGCGCGGACGCTTAGGGTTGTCGATGTCTATTTTAGATTAATTAATTACCTACCGGCAAATAATTTAAGACAAGCTCCCGAACAAGCTGGATTCCGTAAAGGCTTTAGCACCATAGACCACATTCACACGCTCCGCCAGATTATACAGAAGACCGAGGAGTATAATCGGCCACTATGTTTAGCGTTTGTGGACTATGAAAAAGCCTTCGATTCAATCGAGACCTGGGCTGTACTGCAGTCCCTTCAGCGATGCCATATTGACTATAGATACATCGAGGTGTTAATGAGTTTGTACAGCAGCGCCACTATGTCGATCCGGTTGCAGGACGAGAGTACACAACCAATCCAACTGCAGCGAGGTGTGAGACAGGGAGACGTTATTTCTCCGAAACTGTTCACAAATGCGTTGGAGGACGTTTTCAAGCTCTTGGACTGGAACAGGTTCGGCATCAATATCAACGGCGAGTACATCACCCATCTTCGTTTTGCCGATGATATAGTCATAATGGCGGAGTCGCTGGAGGAGCTCAATACTATGCTCAGTGACCTCAGTATCGTCTCCCAACAGGTGGGTCTTAAGATGAACATGGACAAGACTAAAATCATGTCAAATGTCCATGTCACACCTGTGCCGGTTATCGTTGGGAACGATGTACTCGAAGTTGTTGACCACTATGTTTACCTTGGACAAGTTGTCCAGTTGGGTAGGTCCAACTTCGACAAAGAGGTCGCCCGAAGAATCCAACTCGGATGGGCAGCGTTCGGAAACTTCGTGATGTCTTCTCGTCCAATATTCCGCAGTGCTGAAGACTAGAGTCTTCGACCAGTGTGTGTTGCCAGTGATGACTTATGGCGCTGAGACCTGGTCCTTAACTGTTGGCCTCTTAGAGAGGCTCAAAGTCACGCAACGAGCTATGGAGAGAGCTATGCTTGGAGTTTCTTTGCGCGATAGAATCCGGAATACGGAAATTCGTCGAAGAACTAAAGTCACTGACATAGCTGGAAAAATATGCAAATTGAAGTGGCAATGGGCAGGCCACATCGCTCGAAGAACGGATAACCGTTGGGGGAGAAAAGTCCTCGAGTGGCGACCACGAACCGGAGGACGAAGCGTTGGCAGGCCTCCCACCAGGTGGACTGACGACATCGTGAGAGTGGCGGGAAACCGGTGGATGCAAGTGGCAAGTTGTCGTTCATTGTGGCGTTCTAAGGGGGAGGCCTTTGTCCAGCAGTGGACGTCTTCGGGCTGATGATGATGATGATGATGATGATGAAATAATTTAAGTATGAAAGTTAACTTAAAATTGTCTAATATCTGAGATTCTTTGCTGATCTATTATTATTATTATACTAAATTTAAAAATATTATTTATAAATTCCCCGAAGTGGTGATGGCGACTGTGTACATACTACTCATGTTTCCTACACATAATACTATAACTATATTGTTTATAGTTAGGTAGGTATCTATTATTTTTTATGTGTCCTTGCACGAAAGTATCACACTACACTTATATACTACTAATTTACAACTATACCTAATACAAAAATACGTAAGTAGGTACGAGTACTCGAACGTAAAAGGTGATCATCTCGCGAAGCGAGCGCAAGACGAGCGAGCTAAAATCGAAACGTACGGCACCATCTTGCTCGCTAATCCTGCCGTGAAGCAGCAGTGCTTGCACTGTTGTGTTTCGGCGTGGAGAGTAAGACAGCCGGTGAAATTACTGGCACTTGAGGTATCCCATCTTAGGCTCTAGGTTGGCACGCATCTGCAATTCCCCTGTTTGCAGATGTTTATGGCGGTGGTGATCTCTTACCATCAGGAGACCCACTTGCTCGTTTGCCAGCCAGTCGTAGCTAAAAAAATAAAATAAATAACGGCAGCGCAGCCTTGACTTGACTAAAGAAAACTTAATCCCCCTTAAATTATTAGTGTGCGCGTGCGGCGGGTGCGTGCGTACCGGCGCCAACCGGCGCGCAAACATTTAAGCCGCGCGATGTACTTTTGTTCTTAGTGAACCTACTTGTTCTCTTTTACTATGGTTATAATAGAGTTATGTTATGATGATGAAGTTCTGAGAGGAGGCCTGTGCTCTACAGTGGGACGTATAATTATAGGTCGAGATGATGATGAGACTACTCTGATCTCCATAGATTTAGATAAATTTATGATGGCGACTGTATACTATTAGTAGATTAAAACGTAATTACAAAAAATAATTACAAACATAATTTTCATGAACATGTTTATTTTATAATAAACAATAAGTATTTATTTATAACAATGTTATTTTCTTTTTTTATTTGTTAACACTTCGAAACAAGATAGCTCGAAATGATGTGAGCAGATGATGCTCGATCTTTTAGGAGCCCAAGTACCCGGTCTAGGTCAAAATTTAGTCCATTGGTCTTTAGTTACAGGTTGTTTCGGAAAAAGCTGTTAATTAAAGTTAAAATAAACCGCAGGATAAACTTCATTCACTTCCTTCGTTCAGTTCGTTTGTGTCCCATCACTACCCGCGTGCCTAGTAACGCTTTGTTACTATTCTGTCATTTACGTTATAAATTAAATTTGTTATATTAACTTTCTGGTAGCGTAAATTGTTGATTAAAGCACTTAAGTGTGATAAGAAACACCGTCTTTTGTAACGCTAGTCATTGCTGACCTTTTTTTTGCACGAAATAACTACACCATTCACCATTTTCTACGAGCTCCGTGCACCGGTACGGACAATCAAAAATGACAACCTGTCGCGGCCAACTGGTTTTCATAAACACGATAATGACGGCCCTGTGGCCATATAGCATTGGCAGAGGGGAAATAGATGCAAAGGCTCATGCCGTCTTAAATTATCTAAGACTGAAAGCGACAAGGTACAAAAGTGATCACTTGTTTATGACGTTGACTGTACAAGGCTGAGAGCTAGGAAATTGTTGCCATATTGAGTATTTTAGGTCAAAGGTCTCACCGAAAGTTGTGCAACCATTTACGGTGTACACTTTTTGAATAGGCCACTACTTTAAAGTGTAGAAGTTGCTTTTTAAGCTTGCTAAGGTCGGAACGTGACTTTGTAAACCAATATTAATAAAACAGTGTCTATTTTATGAACTAAAGATAGTTTGCTTCCAAATTTTCAATGTGACAGCATTTCTCACTAAATTTAATTCACAAATGACTCACTGTTCGCTAGCGTCAGTAGTGCGGTAGCGCTCATTGAGGAAGGAACAATACTAATAAAGCATTTTACCTTTCTTCCTTTCTTTCTTTATAATTATATACTTATTTTTCCCTTTCCCTCTGCTATAACTTACCACGGGCATGCATTTGTGACTAACAAATGGACGATTACTTTCCAGTTTCTGGGTGTGTGGTTGACCGTAAGATATCGTAATCAGAAGGACCCGCGTGCTAACCCGAGTGCATTTCTCTGAATGATCCGACGATACGGCCTTGAGGCATTCTCTAACATGAGGTGGATTGGTGTGCTGCCGCTCCGCTCGTTTGTGTGTTGCTTATGCATGCTTTATGTGTACTTGTCGTGTCACAAGTGTACGGCTTCGCGGAATGCCTATTAAGACTTCTTATATCCGTTAGTATTAGTATTTAGTATGTACGGTCGCGAACAGGGATTGTTGAGCCACTTAGCATTGTTAGAAATTTGGCCGCGTAATGCGCCGCTATTCTGTTTTATTAATGACAATATTTACTACAAGTATGTAGGCTAGCTTGACTAAGTTATGAACAGTGGCGAGTGGCTCAACAATCCCGGTTCGCGATGGTACTTTACGTAACATTTTTAAACATTACACTAATGAAGCTGGAAGGGATTGGCGATCCCGAGCCGTATGCGACTCATTCGATATAAAGTTGCGGCTCTCCAGTTCCATGTCGTCGGGGATACTACAATATCGCGTAACTAGCATTTTCCATAATGTATAATTTTCACTGTCAGAACAGTACAATGTCAGTACTGGTAATGCAGTGAAAATTAATTATACGTTGGAAAGTGCTAGTTACGCGGTATTGCAGTATCCCCGACGATATCGTCATTTCTTTGAAAAAAATCTCGTATCCCAAATTGACCCGTAAAATAATGTTCATAAAATTCACTCGAAAAAAATATCGATTTTGAGTTACGAGCTTTTTAAAAGTAGTGACGGTTTGCAAAATTGTAGAATTATATGTTTTTCTTGTAGTATCAAAACCCTCACAAATTGTGCAATCGATCCATGAGTGAGCACCATGTCTGTTTTCCAGCCATTTATTAAAAAAAATGTACCTATGTACGTGTAGGTACATAAATAATATAATGCTGAGCTGAAGATTTTTAGTGGCTCTTTAAAAAACGGAAAAAATTGGCTTTTGCATCTCATTTGCGGTTATTTTTACTCAGACAGATCCAACAATGCTACTGACTCTCGTACACCTACAACAAAAGCGACGTAGAAAATTACTATGCATTTGTAAAATTTGTGACTTTCTATTGTAGAGAATCGGTAGTAAATTTTATTCTGAGCAGAGACAACCAAAAATATTGAAAATATGAGAAAAAAAAGTTAGGCCATTTTTTTATTCCCAACTATTTTTGTTGCTTAATGGACACTATTATGTTTTTATCGTAATTCATAACTTAAATGTAGGACTTTGATCCAATTTCACGCTTTAAAACTAAACTGTACCAAAAGGTACGTACTGCATTAGTACATTCAGAATCCATGAAATCTTATGATTTAAAATTGAATTTGCGACGGTCAGCTTTATTGTTTTAACGGTAAATAACATTACGATTTCACTCATTTTTATACGCCAAGGTTATGTTTTAGCTGGTATTTTCCGCCGCCAACGGGTTTATCTTATTTTTAAACAACTATATACTTAAATAGTCTATCCCCTAAAGTAAAAAAAATACGTCATTAATGAGAAAAAATAATAGTATCCCGATTTAAGTTTTATATATTATATATTTTTTGTAATTGTCACGGTGCTTATTGAATACCTATGAATGTTATGGTCCTTGCGTTTTATTACTATTTACTACTTAAAATGCTTTAGATATCAAATAATTCACGCAAGTACAAAATAAATCTAGAAGCAATGGAAATGTTTAATACCAAAATGATTGGCATGTGTTCACTGATCTGATAAGTATAAACCTTTGCTTGTTCTCTTATTGTTAGCTCGCATGCCACTCGGTGTCCATAGCACGATGCACTGCATGATATTTAGCATGCACTAGTGACCAGTGGCGTGGCGTCGTAACAACTTGATTCCCACCGGGATGCCTAAATTTTCTACTTAAATAAATAATATTATAGCTTCTAATCTTAAATTACAAAAAAACCGGGTTGCCTAAGGGCGGTTTGTGAGACTAGCGTATTATACGCGCGTATAAGCTCGTTTTTGAAAGCGCGTGTACGCGCGCACAGGTGCGGTTTTGTTTTCTTCGAGCGTTGACGCGCATATAAGCTCGTATAAGTGTAAGCTAGAACATGTCTTTTAGACCAAACACGCAGGAATGAGCGCGTGTTCGATTCAATTTAACGCGCGTAAACGAGCGTATACGCGCAGGAAAAACGCTAGTCTGAAACTGCTCTAACGAAAATGTTAACGCCACGCCACTGCTAGCGACATGATATTGTAAAGTGTCACTCTTCAGAGATTCGGGTTTAGTGAAATTTCCTTATTTTTTTTTGAATGGCAGGAATAAACCGCAGAAATCTGAAGAATGACCCGTAAAAAGGACAGATGTTTTAAAAAATTGTTGTATTTCAGCTCTTCGCCGTTTGGCTCGCGCGACGCTACCGGAATCAACCTGACCCGAACTACAAGGAACCTCACGCTATTTTCCCACGGAAAAACTACTTATACTGAAAAAGATAGTTAAATTATCACAGCACACTACCTATCAGGTATATTCACTTGCCTTCATCCATGCTTTCCTTGATTTACAAATTTTGGTATAGCAGGGAGAGGGGAGGCACCGATGAAGCAAATGAAAATGACTCGTGTATAGTGGTTGTAAAACATTTTCTCCCTTTCTAACTGGCTATGTTCGAAAGTGACGGATGCTCTATGACTGCGAACTGTGAGGTGTGTGCCGTTTAGAAATAGATAGTCAATGAAATTGGGTGGCTTGTTTGCCATAACTTTATTTGTGCACTTCATATTTTGACCTGTAAAAATGTTCGTTATAATGCCATCGTTTAGGACTAGAGGCCGTATTGTCTAACGAACGGACGCTCGCGATCACTTTCATTATCTTTTTCTACCCTCATCTTACACGATGTGACAGAAAAAAGTGATGAAAACAATTGTGATTCCGTGTGCTTTACGCAATAAAGCCACAGATTATTGTATAGAATATTAGAATACCATAACAATGCTCGAAGTAGTGGATCTCGATCTAACGCTCTTAATGCTTATGCCAGTCGTTTTGTTGATCTTGCTTGTCTGTTAACCTTTTCGCCGCCAACTTGAACCTTAACGCAATTGAACGAAGGTTGCTTTTGTATTGAAGTAATGTACGTTTATATAGGTCGTTGGCGTCCAAAAGGTTAAAAGTGACACAGAGCTACGTCTGTGTCACATCAAACAATATATATTTCACACAGGCGTTAGTTGTGGTACACAGTTTTATTGGAGAAGCAATGTAGAGTTTATTGATATGGATCTTTGCAAAGTAACACCTTAAATAATCAATCATTCATGTTTACCTAATCATTAATTGGTGACAATGTAACACACAATTCTTTTAAATGTAAATTACTATCATCCATCAAATACATAACTAAGTTTGGAGTAAAGTATTCCATTATTAGGCCGCGACCACACCGCTGCTTAAAAACGGTAACATTACGGAATCGCAGTGACGCATCGTATGCGCACCGTTTTTATTACATGCTCTCTACACCGCTGCTTAAAATACGCAAACGGTGCGGAATCGCAGCGACGTGCCGTAAACGTTAGAACTTTATCGCATGCTCTCTATCAAAAATCTTGACGTTTACGGCACGTCACTGCGATTCCGCACCGTCTGCGTATTTTAAGTTGCGATGTGGAGGGCATGCGATAAAAACGGGGCGCATACCATGCGTCACTGCGATTCCGTGCCGTCACCGTTTTTTAAGCAGCGGTGTGGCCCCTCCTTTACTTTGTAATAGTGGATGTGAGGTGTCAACCATTAAAAAATAATTCGAAGACACGACTCCAGTAAAAAAACGCTTTATTTTAGACCTGAAAACCAGTTTAATTTTTTTATTAATTGCAAAATTAGATTGTTGATTGAGTGTGCGAACAAGTGACGTCATAAGTTGCTATTTCCATTCTAACTCTATGGGAGAATTGTGATTTGACAGCTCATAAAAAAGTACGCCAATTGATTGGTGGTGTCAACATCCCTATTGCGTCTCTATTGGTTTTCAGTTTCTATCAACACGCCCTTATTTAGCATGCTTTTAGTACAATTCAACGTGCGTGCCGGGAAACTTTGTCTTGCCAACAATTAGGTAGGTAGATACTAATACCCACAGTTTAAACTTAACTATTGTACCTACGCTCATTTTAATTGCAACATTGAATTTACATGTATGTTAATTGGGTCCGTGTTAATAAACAATTAAGTTCGTTTTCTTGCTCGCGATTTATTTATTTACATGCAGCATACTGCGTGATGCAGAAACTCTTGAATATTCAGTCATCGTGTTTACTTGTTATCGTCATCACCAGCTTTATAGCTGCAGTAGACAAGGTGAGTAGTGGCGTAGACGACCTGCGAGCAAGGGTTTATGGTTTATGATTCAATGCAAACCGCGTTCGAACGGCACATCACCGGAGTAAAAGGAGCGTAATTTTTTTAATTGTGATGTCAAATACGTCACGCAATTTAAGCTACATCGCTACATCCATCAAGTCATGTTTGCTCCACACGGCAAAGCAATGAGTTGACGCAAAACCTGTATAAAACCAAATGTAACGTAAATTCCGCATCCGAACTCAAAAAATTACGCTGAGGAATCTGCTGAATAAGAATCCGCTAGTCGTTGCCCTTGTGGCCTCGTGGACGTCAGAGTGCCTACTCCGAAATTCGAAAATCAAAGTTAGTATCGTACCGTCCCTCTCACTCTCGTATTAAATAGTAGAAGTGTCAGAGGGACGGAACGACACGAACTTCGATTTTCGAATTTCGGAGTAGCCCCGCTGTTCTTATGGGCGATGGCTGGCACCATTCGCCGTTTCTCTGTATGCTAAGTGTAGCTACTACTGCTCTAAGTGTAGCTACTACGCGCACTGTTTCGATCCTTTCGTACTTCTGCTCAGCACACTAGCGTGAAAATAAGACGGTTACCACACTGCCGCCATATTCCGCTGCAGTGTGTAGTGTTGCGGTTGTTTACTTTGACTGTAGAATCTTGATTTATATACAAAAACCAATTAATTTACACAATTACACTCAAATAAACCAAAAATTTACACAACATATACACAATTTTGTGTGTCCCCGCAAAAGCGAAACGGTCGCTGCAACAGCATTATGCTGACACACAGTCCAATGCAAAAATACGTATACTTCTATACAGCCAAAGCGTCAAAATATGTATACATCGACCTTATGTTTAGTGGCATAAAGGTATTTATATAGATATTTTTCACGTCTTGGTAGCGTATATATATATTTATGCTTTTGACAAAGGATAGTACAATTTCGCGACGAATTTCGTCGCGCTACACACAGCGGGTCGCGGCGGCCTAATATATTCATCCCCTTCGCACTTGCTGATTGGATAGAACCCAGTGTGCTAGGCTCACATGATCAACAAGCGTAATTTATTATGCCATACGATCTCTAGTTTCCCGTGTGAATGTATTTTAGAGATACGATGGTTGATTCCTAGCTAATAAGAAATGTAAGTTGTACATTTGTGTACTAGTCAGTAGCCTAGTTATTATTTAACATATATTGTGTATCCTTTTGCTTCCAGCGTTTTTATATTATGTCAAACTTAACTCACACATATGTCTATGAGTATAATAATTATGAATTTATGATAAAGTTAATCATTTAATTACAACAAATGCTAGTTTTAGTCGTGTTCAATTAGATTTATACGCAAATACTATTTTATTATTAGTTCCGTGTACGAGCTTTAATTAATTAATGTTTTTTATACAGAACTTTTTTTTACTAGTTAATTTTGATTGCCTTAGCCTGGGTATGAGTTTTGTATTTAATATTAACATGTAATCATGGTTTGTTTAGCCTATGACTGATATAATATTGTCATAATAATGTCCCATCAACATTCGTAGAAAATTTCTTATGAAAATCTTAAATATATTACTTTTCGTTTAAACCCGGGATATACCTACGCCACTTGCTGTAGGGAATATTTCTATTTGTAATGAATGAATGAATGGACACAGGAATGACATTGTAATTATAAAACTATATATATCTGTGACCAATGTAACGCGCTATTATTATTTTCTGAAGGATTCTTTTGTATATTAAAATTATTATTTTAAACTATGACTTGTTGCGCAAATATTAAGTGTCTTGATATTTAACTTACTTCTAGCCAGATAAGTCTGTAAAGATCTAGATTCTAGATCATTGTAACTAGGTACCAGTAAGTATGTGAATTTTATTGGATATTTAGCCGTATTTACTTTATACTATTTTGAAGTATAACTAACAGTTCTATTTATAAACTCCACGCCTTAAATGAATGTAAGGTCTAGTACTTGCACTAGTTTCAGCCTGTAAGCTTACATAATAGGTACATATGTAGTGATACCTATATGTAGTCAGAGATAGTGCAAATCCACTTATCTACCACACGTAAATACCGCGTATCTGCTGCTGATGCGCGTTATTTCGTGCAGATTCTGCACGACGTGTACTTTTCCATAAGGTGGTTTTTACTTCATATGTGTTTTATTCTAACGAATTTGGAGTAAAAATTAGAAATTGGTTAAATTTGTCAGATACGCGGAATTATCCATATGCTATGGGGATTTGCGCTATCGCCCGCGATATAACTCGATGATTGCTACGTTGCTGCTACAAATAATGCATATAATGCCAGTTCTTGTTGGGCCAACGTCGGCCAACTTGAGAGCCGTTATAAGTTAGAGTAAGCACCTGTGCTCATTATTGGCCAACGTTGGCTCCAACATGACATGTGGTGTGGATATAAACTTCGCCATACTTCGTATTCCGAAGCACTCTAGTGGTCACTGCGCCTGTAGGTATACCGTTGGCAATTAGTCTATTATTTACTGTACCTTATGATACTGAAAAGTCTCTGAAGTCTTACATACCTACACTAATAGATTACTGTAGTTAAGTAGGGTGACACTCTTTCCCGGCCCGGATAATACCGGGATGGAAATACCGACCCTGTTTTTCGTGTACACGCCCATAGAAGCTCCTGTCAGTTTCTATGGACGTGTACACAAAAACAGGGCCGGTATTTCCATGTCGGTGTTATCCGGGCCGGGAAAGAGTGTCACCCGTTAAGTAAACCCATTCCCCGTGTTCCAGAAGCTGATTTTTTGATAAAATATTAAAAGTGCATAGTAAATTTTTTAGGGGCGCCTTTGTTTTATGATTCACTGCTTATCGAAATACTTAGTACCTACTGATAAATAATAGGTACGTGAACCCTATTTTTTAGATGTATTGATCGGGTCTTCTAGTCAAAGACATACTAACAGAACTGAGAGAAATTGTATGCGTTGGTACCTCTATAGTCCACCACTTTCTAAAATGTCCAATTTGCAATTCCTTCCTTCCTTTAATGTAATGATCCAAATAGTATTTCTTTGACTGTACAGTCCTAGGACTTGTATTTTTTCCCCTAATTGCGTAGAATGCGATGCTAAGCGTGCTATCGCAACTTGGTTCCAGTGTGCATGTGTGTACGAGTTGTATCCTTCCAACTCTATGTATCTTCTCGAAATAAAGTGTGTTGAGCATTACTTAATGACTTTCATGTTTTACCTTTTTTTTTAAATGCAGAATTTTCGAATTCAAAATGATAATAATAGTATCGGCAGAAATTTGTAGGTGCAATAATAATATTTAAACGCAAATACAAATATTTACATAAGCGTTTAGGGTTAAGATTATAATATTAACTGACATACACACCTGTTCATAGTAGGTATGTTCGCCACATATTCTCAACTGACTGCTCTCTCAGAGATATCTGTATCGCAAAATAAGCGGGTAAAACGTTGTTTGATCAACGAATCGACGCATTTATTGCCCTCAACGCGTATTTACACATTTCGTATGAATCCATTTTCGGCCATAGTATCGTCTACATAAAGTGCGTACCTATTTCGTATTAACCACATGAGTCTACACACGGATATTATTATGACTTTTCTCTTTACTACATTACAAAGTAAATTCGTTAAAAATATGATTTGCTTTAATATGCAATGACTTTTTATGTAGGTACATAAACTGTGTTAAACTATGATTAAAGTCGTATTTTATTTAATTGGCTAGAAAAAGTGGTAATATCCACACTTATATCATATCACACACTTACTATCTATCAAAAATGTTATTATTTTTTCATCACACTTGCGCGTAAACAGTGTCGTAACATGCAGGCTCCCTTGGTTGCAACCCCCCAAATAAAACCCTAAATGAGTCATTGCCCGTACTAATTTTCTCGTCATGAAGCCCAAGGTCGGTAAATGAGTCATCGCCCGTACTGATGGTGCTGCGGCATGCGCGCGCTCCTGCTGCAGGACCACACGCACACGCACGTTGCGGCGCATGCCGCGGGAGGGGGAGGGGGAGGGCGGCGCTGCCAAGAGCGCAGCCTAAGGTATCGCCAATATTTGGAACAATTATATTTTTTCTTTAGAAATATAAAATTTTACTCGCAAATGTGATGAAAAATATTGTATGTCACACGGGCGGTACTAGAATTACGAACATCGACTCATTAAAGCCCTCAGTCTTTGACTTCGGGCTTCTAATAGACCTCGTTCGTAATTCCTTATTTACCGCCCTTAAGACACAATGTACTATAAAAGACTGATATAAACTGACAAGCGTTAACCCATTCACTGCCGGCTTCCAGACTGTCAAGTGATGTAAACGTAAATGTGGTTTCAAATGCCTAGTAAATAATACCAGCGTGCTGGCAAAAGTCACGATACGACGGTCACGATATGTGTATGCGTTCATACAGCGAATGCGTTTAGCCTAAAGCTTTGCAGCCCTGCGCCTACAGGGCGCTGAAGTTTTGTAAGCGCAAACCGTATTGTATCGGTCGGGCGCGCACCTCCGCGCAGCCTCCCCGCCTGGGCGGAACCCTCACTCCGCCGCAGCCAGCCACAGTGGGCACAGTGCCGGTACCCGCGCCACCCGACATCGATCCATGCTGAATTACACAAATACCGTTCAATTAAACTCAGCACAGTGTTTAGTGTAGTGTCCGTCACCGACACAGCCGCGATGTCTTTCGACCACGATGAGCTGCGGGATGAGTAAGTACATTGAATTAATAACTAAGTACTTAATGGTAACTAAGTAAGGAAACGTCACTTAATGTGCTGTGTGCTTCAGCAAGTAGATTTAGATTCAGGGCATTTGGCGACTGATTGGCTCTTCTAATTTCTTCCCAGAGTGCTTACTCAAATGGTTTCACCAAGTCGGAAGTGAAGTTTAATTGAAGTTGTCCCAGTTAGCAGCGGGTAATTAGCGCGAAAGAGGAGCGTCCTCTCTACGACATTGTTGCTTCGGTAAACAACTATGTGACATGACCTATTTTCAACGAAGGGAAAGTTCTTGTTTCACCAAGTTTTCAGGAATGTGACATAAACACGATTTGAAACATCCTGTGCGCTGATGTAGAAATGCTGGGTGCGTAGAACTGTGTCCAATTATGCGTTAATGGGTTTATTAACATTTCAGTTACATAAATGGGAAATTAGGACTATTGGGTGAACATGGTGTTTTCCTAAAAGAAACCAATGCCTAGGTTTTGGAAGGTGTTTATGATAGAGCTCATTCTTCTGTGTAGGAACCTCGTGATAAAGACATCAGTCGTGTTACTATCTGCTTGGCTGTATTATCTTAGGAAAATTCGTGTTAATGAATAGGATACTTACTAAAAGCTGTCTAGATTTAATTACAACTTAGTCTACATACTACATATTACTTGATATTACTCTACTCTACATATTACTTTATGCGATGTTGTTAGTTGATTCGACATTTTATAGTAAATACTAGCTTTTGCCCGCGGGCCGCGTGGGATTCGGTTATCACGCGCTGTTCCCTCGGGAACTGCATTTTTCCGGGTTTAAAGTAGCCTATGTCACTCTCTGGCCCATGCCAAAAATCATATCGATCCGTCGCTCCGTTTCGACGTGAAAGACGGACAAACATTACAAACACAAACATACAGCTTTGATTTAACTTTACTTCGTATCAGTGAACTAAAAAAAAATTCTTTGCTTTGATTTAACTTTACTCGTATCGCTTTGCTCACCCTTATGATAGCTAAGTTTATGCAAAATATGCGTGTTCATGCAGTTCCTCCACCTCCACACTGTAAGAACACACAAACCCATCTATCACCACCACCACACTAAACTGACGCGTTTCGAACTCAACCAGAGCTCATCTTTAGAGCAACACAACAGTACACCATGCTACCAGATGATATGGACCTCCGCAAAGTAACGCCTGATTCAATAAACTATTTACCTTGTATATTTGTTTGCTTCACATCGAGTGATCGGATTGACTTGGTTGGATGAAGATACAAGCCAGTCAACAAAAAGGCTTAAGTATTAAAAATAAAATTGTTAACAAACCTTATTTACCTACTCTTCTTAACTATCTTTTTTTTCTGGAAACAAGCTTAAAATACTGTTTTCGGTCCTCATCTCACATAAAAATATCTTACTTACCTACATATTTTATTCACTATAATCCTACTTCATGGGTACTTATATTATAAACAAGAAAGTATGCATGTTTGGTTCCATCACGGGCTCAACGGATTTTGATAAAATTTGGCATAGGTGCAGATAATTTATAAATAACCTGGATTGACTTGAAATATACTTTTTATCCTGGACAATTGCATACCTCAAGACAAGATAGCGATAAGATAATTCTCCGCAAGCGGACACGTGTGCAACAGGTAGTAAATCAAAGCGTCTTATATAATTTAAAAGAAAGGCCTTTTATTATTGATAAAAACCTTGGATCTCCCTTTATATACGCTCAAATTCAAAGCATTTAAATTTGAAATGTCACCGAAGTGGAAAAAAGTCAGTCGATAATGTTTCGTCAGTTGTAAATATAATGTAAAGGGTCAGGTAGTGACCGTGACGCCATTTATCACGGTGATGATAATGGCGATTGGTTTGATAGAGCAAAGAATAGATTTGATCAATTGAGGCTTCGGCACAATACGCGCAAGTGATTGATGCCAGTTTTCTGTTTATATCTTCTACGGTGTGGAAGTATCCCGAAATAATTAGTCATACACTACACTGTGCTTAATCACCGTCAGATATCGAATGCTTGAGAGCGGTAGTCTTGTTCTGTGGTTCCTTTTGCAGGGTCGGAATTTCTCACAGTACTTAGATAGTCAGATTTCTCACAGTCATCGTCGATAATAGACATGTAAAGGTTTATTTTAAATGTCATCTTACAGAATGTTGTGTGTGGTTAAGGTTAAAGTTTGTTTACCGACAATTGATAAAAAAATATTCTTTTATAACCCTTTACAATGCATCCCGCTAATTACTTTTACCGATAAAAACAATAATTTTAAACAATATCAATTGTTTAAAAGAGAAAATAGCATGCGAACACCTCGAAGCCCATTTCATAACGAAATGGCAATATAGCGGCTGCGCCGCTCGCTCGCCCGGGAGCGTATATAATTGACAAGAACTGAATGCCTACCACGAAACTCAGTTTGCGTGGTGACAAGCGACGCCCGTCATGCAGTTTGCGCTTATTAAGCGACCTTGTACTATTATAATATTCTGTGGCGACAGGGCTATTCCCAGACGTTGTCATATACTTGCTGATCAATTCTCTTCTTTCATCATCAATTCAATTCTTTTAACAGAAAACAAATCAAAACCCTTGTTCTACCTACACTTCTTTGTGACACACGTGCTTTAAATTAAGTTATTTCGTTTTCGTTATATTTTGAACATGAAACTACCGTGAGACTCACTCGTATTAAATGATATTGTACCGGATAAATCAAGTCTTAAATCGAGTTTAGCTCAACACCTTTCGCGCTAATTCGTAGCCTTTCATCCTCGGAGCAGCGCGGCTTGGCGGCTGCCGCAACTCGCGCACCCTGGATGATGGCCTACGAATTAGCCCTAAATATGTCGAGCTGAACTCGATTTAAGACGTGAGTTATCCGTTACAATATCATTTAATATGTTTAATATGTTTACTTTATGTCATAAAAAGTACCTACCAAACCTCAGAACCGCCAAAGTACCAAACTTCAGAAATTTTAGTCTCAATTACGATTATGTTGTGACAAATGATACATGACAATCTTTTGATCAAAGTTTTCATAAACGTGATTCAATAAGTATCAGTATCGTTAATCTCAATAAGTGGAAAAAATTCAAATAATTCAGAATGGTAGTAAGTATATCAAACTTTCAAGGAAAACTGTAACGGTTAAGTTTGCTTGAGAATTATTAGTAGCTTAAGAGTAAATAGCAGCCTAAGGTATAAAATATACCTAAACTTGGAAGAATCTGTATAAAATACGAAATCCTTAGAAAAATATTACTTATTTTTTTCCTAATGACTACGGAACCCTATTTTTGGCGTGTCCGACACGCTCTTGGCCGGTTTTTAATGAATGTTTCGTAGTACTTAGGATTCCCAGTCGCGGTTTTCCGACGCACTCCTAATTCTTTTGTGTCTGGAAACATTTACTTACTACCTACGTCGAGGAAAAAGAGTCACGTATTAGGGTGGAACCTTTGTGCTAGTCATGTCATGTTAACATCCCATACATTTGCCAAAGAATTTATAACAAAATTGGTTACGAAAAGGTTCCACCCTGGTACGTGATTCAGTTTCCACAACTGTACCTACTTTGTTTCATGTTCAGGGGTTTCCCGTAACTTTAGACCAAAACATTGGGTTACATTACAGTGACACAGTTATTCTTAGTTATAAAGCATATAATTACTGTCTATTGTGTATGTAAACTTTATCGAGCAATAAAGGCCATGCTTCCTGTGAAAAGCGATACATTTCGCAATTTACCACATTCAAACTTCTATCTTTTGTGTAAAGTGATACAATGTCAAATAAAAGATGTTGTATCACTTTTCACTTTCTATCGTTTCGATCGTTATTTTGTCTGGTTTGGCATCTGTTATGTTATGTACTGTACAGTCAAGGAAACTGAATCACGTACCAAGATGGAAGTATAAAAGAATAAAAGATGAAGTATAAAAGTTAAAAAAAAAAAAAAACTGAGGAAATAAATACGAAATCATAACCCAGCTAAAACTATATTATGGAGCAAAATTTGAAATCTGACAGTTATATTCTTTGAATGTCATAGAAGTGGGTAGACGAATATAATAAAATATTAATTTAATAATTTATTATATTAGATACCTACCAAACAATGATAAATTACAAGTTAGTAAAAATTAGAAAAAAGCAAATCTTCAAATTTTAAATGCAAGTTGTTATATAGTTACCTACTTGAGAGACAGAGAGAGAGATTTTTTTGGATATTTTCACGGGATAAGGAATTAAGAGGATTTTTTTATACTAATTGATTCAGACAACACAGAATATACCACTAGAGCTAGACATGCTAACGCATTCGCTACGATGTGTCTCAAAATTTACTTAAATCTTAACTGTTTTTAAATAAGACGCAATAATAATGAATGCGATGTGCACTGATATGCATGTTAATTTTAAATAAATTAGTTTCTGAAATGGATTTCGTGATAACATTCATATCATTTAACAGAATTTTAAAAGGCACGAAATAAGTAATTGTGTATACAAGTTCTTAGGTAAGAAATAATTTAGTTAGGTTGTAATTAAACATTTTTGTTAGTGTAATAAGTAACTAATATATGAAAATTGCGGTAGTTATGTTACATTTCTCGAGTTTGTTTTATATTCGTATTGGAAAGTATACGTAGGGTGTATTCTGTAGGTATAGCAGTGTTTTCAAAACTTTTTCAGAACGCGACTCCCTTGGGTCTGAAAAATATTTGGCGACCCCCTGCTTACTTCCACTTGCAATTATTAATCTTACTTTAATAATATAAACATTGAATAATCATTCACAATAACGATGCGACTGCGACCCCCCGGGGAAAAATACTGCTGTACCTATAGTAAATACACATGTAGGATATTTGTAACTTTGTCTATGTATGATTGTTTATTTTACAATAAATGAATAATGTAAAAAAAGCCGTGGTGGCCTAGTGGTTTGACCTATCGCCTCTCAAACAAAGGGTCGTGGGTTCAAACCCCGGCTCGCACCTCTGAGTTTTTCCAAATTCATGTGCGGAATTACATTTGAAATTTACCACGAGCTTTGCGGTGAAGGAAAACATCGTGAGGAAACCTGCACAAACCAGCGAAGCAATTCAATGGTGCGTGTGAAGTTCCCAATCCGCACTGGGCCCGCGTGGGAACTATAGCCCAAGCCCTCTTAGGAGGCCTGTGCCCAGCAGTGGGACTTATATAGGCTGGGATGATGATGATGATGATGATGATGAATAATGTTAGTAGGTACTTTCCACGATTTCGGGGTCAAAAGTTGAACTAATATAAGATTATTTCTCAAACAGTTGTCCCGTCATGAAATTGACAAGAAATCAGTTTTGTCAAGAAATTAATCCCCAAGGACGAGATCATAAAACATAAACTACATAAAACGTCCATTATTTCTTGACGTCAGGAAAACGTCACGACATCTTGTGTGGAAAAAATCATAATTTTGTAACTACATCAATACCTACTTTCTTAATAGAAAGTATTGATTACAAAATTATGATTTGGATCCAATGATCCAACAACAAAGATTATCCGACTTTTTATCACTTTTACCACAAGGTTTTGTATATATTTAGAAACAATATTTCGAACACAGCCAAGCCTAAGGGCGGATTCAAGAACACGAGTGATTTTGCCTAAAATCTGGATTCCGTATAGTTTGTTATGTTACAGTCATACCAGTTGTTACGGTTATAACCAGAGATCGGACGGCTTAGCGTCATTGTTCGCAATATTGTGGACACGAGTACAAAATTAATTTATATGTTACCTAAGTTGAAGCCGTGGTGGCCTAGTGGTTTGACCTATCGCCTCTCAAGCAGAGGGTCGTGGGTTCGAACCCCGGCTCGCACCTCTTGAGTTTTTCGAAATTCATGTGCGGAATTACATTTGAAATTTACCACGAGCTTTGCGGTGAAGGAAAACATCGTGAGGAAACCTGCACAAACCTGCGAAGCGATTCAATGGTTCGTGCGAAGTTCCGAATCCGCACTGGGCCCACGTGGGAACTATGGCCCAAGCCCTCTTGTTCTGAGAGGAGGTCTGTGCCCAGCAGTGGGACGTATATAGGCTGGGATGATGTTACCTAATTAAATAATTAATTTCTTGAAGTTAGACATAAAATCTTGGACAGATACTTCAAAAACAATTACCTCAGTAAAAAATGTTAGAAAAAGTAGCAGTTCTTGTCGTTGAAACAGGAATAGATTGACCATAAAAAAGTTTGGAAAAATATTGTTTATTTGCTTTAATAAATATTCGTTATAAGAAATATTTGTGTTATTTATTTACTAGGAATCAAATTTAAGTCTAAGTTAAGACAGTAACTAATTGACTGATAATGTCCATATTACTGCGAAGCGAACAGTGGTGCATATTTATTATTTATCTGATCCCTGGTATAACAAACGTTATTTAAACGACATAAGTTCAACTTATTTAACACACTAAAGCCACATTAAGTTCGTTCATTTGTTAAATACATAATTTGCCATCACTGTACTAGTTGTGTTGTGTATAAAATCAACGTCGTATCACATCGACTCTCATTCCTATACTTTATGATAGTCCTTTTGCGGTAATAATAGGGTATGCAACACGAGCTATGTAATAGGGTGTCGCGTTGATTGTATGCCTGGTTGATTCTTCTTGCGGCAACTGCTCGGAATGTATCGCTATTCGCCTGTGGCGGCTTGAGTGAGCTTAACGTACCATTTGTTACTCTACGTAGCGTTCGTGCGATCGTAAACTAAGTTTGATTCATTTTATTTGTTATTTATTATTTTGTGTTAGATTTTGCCGCTGTGTTCTGTGTTCTATTGGGTAAGTTTTTTTTTCTTCAATATTTAGTAATTCCGTAACATGTACATTTTAAATAAATTAGATTCTAAAGTTAACTTCACAAACACGGATTCAGTTGATGAATAATTTATTATTATTATTTTTGCAAATTGCAATCTCGTTTTATAGAACTTTTTGTAGTTTTTGTTCCATAGCCTATTCCATTTCCTGTTTAGCCTTTCATTTTTATTTTTCATTATCATTCCCAACCGGTTAAAGTGGCTTTGTAGCCAACCAGTTTTCGAGAGGACCTTGAGGTAATGTTTGCCAACACAGCTGGACGCTTATCAGTGTTATGAATCAAAACTCTTTCGGTCCACTCTGTTGAATTACTTGCAAATAACAATGATAACCCACGACCCTTTAGTACTGTCGCAGTAGAACAACATGATGCAAAATCAATCTTTCATTGACATTTGCACGTCCTTGTAGAAAGAAACCCACCTATCGGCTTACAAGACAAGGACCACACATCAGCATTGATGTAGCGCTCCTTTCGTCTCGACTGGTTTAAGTAGGTACAGTCGAGAGCATAAATATCTATACGGGTATGTATCAGATTACATAAAGATTGAAAATAATAGACGCAATACATAACGGCTATTTGATAATTATATTGCAATTTTCCCAGTAATTGACAATTTTACAGGATTGATAGAAAATAAACCTAATCTAACATAAATCAATCTATAGATTACTGATTACAGGATCATTCAAATTCGTCTAATGAATAGTAGAATCAGTATCAGAAAAAAATGTTTACTTTAGAACATAGGTAGGCTGTGAGATACAGAGTTGTTAAAAACATTGATCTTCTATGTCTTGCCAATGGGCGTACAAAACAGGTAGAGATACAAAATTACACACACATAATCAAAAATAAAACACTACAGATGTCAAATACACTTCAAAAATATAATCAATTGTAATTAAATTAAAAATTGTAATTAAATTAGAAATAAAGATAAAATAAAAAATTGTAATCAAGTTAAAAATTGTAATTAAATTAGAAATAAAGATAAAATAAAAAATTGTAATCAAGTTAAAAATTGTAATTACTTATTATTTACAAATTGAAATTAAAATTCAGCTAGTTATAAATTATTAAATTATTATTACACATTTATTGTAGTAATTTTGGTAAAAAATATACGAAATTGTCATTTAAGTACCTAATCAGAAACCGAATAAATATCATGGGCCACTTCACATCAATTGACCTAGTCCCAAACTAAGCAAAGCTTGTACTATGAATACTAGGCAACGGTTTTTTTATTTTTATTCGACTGGATGGCAAAAGAGCAAGTGGGCCTCCTGATGGTAAGAGATCACCACCGCCCATAAACAGCTGCAACCCCAGGGGTATTGCATATGCGTTGCCAACCTAGAGGTCTAAGATGGGATACCTCACGTGCCAGTAATTTCACCGGCTGTCTTACTCTCCACGCCGAAACACAACAGTGCAAGCACTGCTGCTTCACGGCAGGATTAGCGAGCAAGATGGTGGTAGCAATCCGGGCGGACCTTGCACAAGGTCCTACCACCACCACCACCTGCCACCTGCTACTACCACCTGCTTAGTCAGGTTTTCTAACCACTTGGTTATCCGGTCGTCAAAATAAGAACAATTATTAACAAGGAATGTCAGCCATTTTTGTTTAAAACGTGGCATAGGCAACAGTTCCAATTCTGATGGAAGTTTATTATAGATCTTACACCCTAGATAATAAAAATTGCAACGAAAGTTATGTTACTTATATTAAATTACAACCAGTGTACCAGTAGTATTTCGTACACTATTATTTTTAAACTTTATTTATTTTGACACGTTCCCTATCGTCCTCATGGTTCGACATAAAGGGTGTATCTTCGAGGTATTGACGTACATTACATTTATGACCTTGACTGTACCTAACCTACACATTTTGCTCTGTGTAACTATCAATAAATATTTTTCGTGTCGAGGAAGTGCAAAATTTCTTTTCAAGGAAACTTCCTAGGAAATAGGCTAGTCGTACATTAGAGTTCGATAGTCCTATAAGGAACCTAGTTTTGCCATATCCGTCCGTCCGCGGACTTTGCATGAACGCCGACAAAGTGCAAAACAATATTATGTAAAAAAATATTTAGGGTGTACCATACACCAAAGTGGGATGTTTTTTTTTCTCATCTTAACTCATAGTGTGGGGTATCGTTGGATAGGTCTTTTAACACTCTTTTAGTACTCGTAACAATATAATTTTGCAAAATCATGTACTTTTTAAGTAGTTTACAGCAAGTTAAAATTTTCAAGGAATTTTTATTTCTATAGCCAGAGCTACCGCATTTTTTTATTATTTTTTTCTTTATTCCGGCCAGTATATTCGGTGTTTGATACCGCCATGCCGTGTAACTGCAAGGTGGATGTCCTGTGCTCGGAGCACCACAACGGCTGCCGCATGAGAGTGCAGCCGCAGAACGGGAGCAACGGCCATCGCCCGCACAGGAAGGTGTATGACGAAGACCTACCTTCCGACGACGAACCGGAAGACACGAACAGCATAAGGTTGTGATTATTTACAGCGTACCTACAATTAAGTAACTATACATATATAGTCAATAGTCAAAATTTGTTATATTTACGGTATAAAAAGCACTTAAGCATTTATAAATGTGCAAATAAAGTACCACCGGTTCGGAAAAACCATTGCTGACCAACGAGGTGTTTTATTTTATTAAACAGACATAATAGGTACGTAAAGCAAGTGTAATTTCGAGCTTAGTCGATTTCTTCTTATACCTGTCATTATGTAAATGCGAAAAATAAGTAGTGAAGTTTTATAAAAAAATATGACTGTCCATCGCAGACAATTTTTGCCAGCCTCTAGTGGGTTTTTTTGCCTTTGTACAGTAAAATATTCTGGAAAACAAAATGCGTCTTAGGAGGCAATGGTGGACGAACGAATGGCTGCGTAAATACGAAAAATAGGTATACTTAGTAATTTAAACACCGAAAAAAAAGTAACAATAGACGTAGAGGTTCCAGAGCGATTTTTTTGTGGAAAATGGCGCGCATGGTTGCCAGACGGCCGATCGATACTTCCTTCATCTATCTATCTGTTATGGTTGTCGTTTTCCAATTTTATTAAGCTTTATTTATTTAATGTTGTCAGCCTTCGACGTCGTTCTGCGTCCTTAATGTCCGGCCAGTCCTCCCTCGAAGGACTTTTATGTTTTACGGTTCAGCTCTACACAAATATTCCGGGAAAATTCGCGCACAAAAAAGCTCATTATTTTCTGTTGATTAAATAGCGAAACGGTGAATATATATGCACTCCTTCAAATATCAAGGTTTTTAAATACAGATTACAAATGTTTCCTCACGGGAAGACGTTCATTGTACAAAAGCGTTATATGCGTTTTTCTTATGAGGAGCATAATGTGTGCCTATCACCAGCCTACCACTTTTTTATTTAAGGAGCTATTTATTTTATTTCAAAGTTTTCAAACTTTATATAAACGGACTAGCGCACGACCGAACTTAAGCCTTTTATAAAATTTGTTAGCTTCGTGTTTCGCTGTTGTTAGGTCCCTTAAAGTTTTTGGAAGAAGACAATAAAATATACCTATCATTTGGTAAAGTAACTTCGGCTGGTTTCGCGTTTGCTATTTTAGTAAACAATATTTAGGGGCTGTTACACCATCCATTGATTAGTGTTAACTGGTGGTTAGGTGTGATGCCGTCTCTATTTGTTTTGTTCAAATAGACGGAGACGGCACATTTAACCGTCGGTTAACGCTTATAAATGGATGGTGAAACAGCCCCTTAAAAAACGCTTCTATCTACTTTCGATCGCTTCGTTTCAAGCCGTGTGTTTGTAAGCAACGTGTTATATACATATAATTATAACCTGTCAGAGCTAAACACAAGTGACGTTATACGGAGTGCCAAGTACTAGGCACTCATCACTTTGCACTCTCCCTCGAGAGGCCGATGTTTGCAGTCCTTTATAATGTTTGCGTTGTGACAAGATCGCAAATTTTGCTTTTAACGAAGCTTTGAAACTGTGTCAATGTGGGAAAACTTAAAAGGTCCCCGAGATGGGACACTTTTAAGTTTAACGACCACTTGCGAGTACCTGCTAAATTTAGAACATGTTTGCTTAATTTGCTAGACGAAACTATGTTTAAACTTTTAGCTCACCGATTATCCTGATGTACTTTATTTTTGTTTATAATGTTAACAACTGGGGTTATCTCATGGTTATGGGAATGGGAAAATACTATGTAGATGTTTTATGTGTGTATTTTAGATTCATCTAGCTGTGGTGTTGGGCGTTAAGGAAACGTGTAGCTCGGTTAAAGAGTAGTTTATTAATGAGAACTTAAGCCTAAGAGTACATGATATATAAAGGGATGGAGTGGAGGTGTGTGAGTGCACACTACATAGCTTTTAGCAACCCCCTAATGATTTTAAAAGACCTATCCAACGATACCCCACACTACAAGGTTGGATGAGAAAAAAAAAACACCCCCACTTTACGTCTATGGGAGGTACACTACAAAATTGCATGAAAATCATTTTTTCCAACTCAAACGTAGCTGTTTCGCACGACTTGGCCTCACTCACTACCTGGCGGAGGAGCATGACAGATATTCCATTTATTTTAACATGGACCTCCGAAAAGTAACGCCTAAATCTATACAGTATTAACATGACAGTTAAAAAAAACCTTAGTCCATTTGAAACAGTTAAGAAATGAATCATTTAATTATTATTATTTTTAGTGTTAAAAATATCTTCGGCGGAAAATTAGAGAACTAGAGCAGGCATATTATAAAGCTGCTCCATTCGTTATATTTCCCTTAAGCCCAGTTACGTAACAGAGTTCATTTGAATGAAGCGAAAGGTCATGCGATCAAATTTTATTTTATTATAGTTTGGGTTCCGCAGAATTCTAAGTAAGTACAGTCGAGGAAACAACAACGTACCAGTGTAGAATCTTTCCGCTACTAATATCATAATAAATCTATACTAATATCATAACATTTCCGCTACTAGTTTAAGTTAGCTTGAAAAGATCCCTTTTAGGGATAAGTTCGCCTCTTTTGTTTTGTTGTTTTCTTTTTGTACATATTATTTTTGTGTTATATGTACAATAAAGTGTTTTTACATACATACATATCATTTTGACATCCGTCACGTCTGCCAAAAAAATAATAGCGACCTTGATTATGAAATGGAACCATTTTTTTTTTCAATATAAACTTCAGTTATTGTGTTTTTTATTAATTTGACGAAGCATGTGGCTGAATACTTTTGTTTTTAATTATTCTTCTATTAAAAACTCACAAACATTCACCGAAACTAGTATAAAAACTTGTTTTATCAGTAAATCTAAAGAACAACATCGAATCGATTATTTTTTGTTTATAAAATTGTGAAGTAACTATTTTAAATATATTATATTAGGTACCTACCTTTGTAAATATTTTTGCAAAAGTGTTCATCATCTCATCATTACGGCCTACATACATCCTACTACAGGCTTCCCCTCGGAATAAGAGGGCTTGAGTCGCGTTTGCCGGTTCCCATGGGCCTAGTGCCAATTGAGAATTTCACACTAATATTGAATTTCTTTGTAGGTGTGTGCAGGTTTCCTCATGATGTTTTCCTTTAACGTAAAGGTTAACGGTAAATATAAAATGTAGTCTAGCTAGCAAATCACAATAAGGTGTTATACCGATTTATCGATTGGCATCGTAAACAGCACTAATGGCCTGATGCAATCCCGTAATCTCCTAATCAAGTTAACGTATCGTGTAGTTACGCGAGCCTACGTAAATTTTATATGCGGTAGAATAAAACAGTTTGTACCTACTAGTGACGTAACCACGATGATACTAAGTAATAATTTTATTTAAAATGGTTTTTACTAGCGATGTAACCACAATACTAAGTAATTTTATTTAAACAGTACAGCAGAGGACTTATCACGCTAACACACACGAGTAATATTTACCTCGACGTTTCAGCAACATTACAGTGGCCGTGGTCACGAGTAGACCACGACAACGACGACATAAATATTACTCGTGTGTGTTAGCGTGATAAGTCCTGTGCGTGGTATTTTGACTATAAACAGTACAGGTAGGTACCGACAGAGCTTTGGTCGGAGTTTTTTGTTAATCGTGTTTTTTAGAAGATTGTATTTAAATAAGTTTTAAAAGTAAAGTATAAACTAAATAAAAATATAGGGAAATAAAACGCTTAGTCGCGCGCTATCTAGATTTTGATCTCTAGGCCTCTAACTCTAACTCAGTTCAACACGAAATTCCCTTATAGCGCCTGAAATTTTCACAAAAAAAACCATGATTTTTCGAAAACACGCGTTTTCTCAGAGATATATCGATTTTTCCAAGAAAGCCCCCATATTGTATTAAATTTCGTTGAAATCATTAGATTGAACCGCATCCGCGATTCCCGATATAAATAAATTAGGTATAGTCGACCAAGAAATTGGTTTACCACCCTAAGGTTTAATGTCATTTGTAGCGCTTAAAACGTCAAAGCCTAGGGAAGGATTTAAACTCACAAGTCAATATAACAATCGGCCTTATTGTTTTATTTCTGAAGCAGGCACTGTCATTAAAATTGGTAAAGCACTTTCATAGTCGACTATACAAGTAATTATTCATATGACAGGACGTGAGGTAATTTATCTTAACAACCTTTCCTAGCAACTGTATCTGACTGAATGACGTCTTATTACAAAAAAAAAAACTTTATTTAAATTAAAAAATGTCACGTGGACCCAAACTTTATTCGTATTTTAACTTTGCTTTTGCAAATTGTAATCAGTTGAGAAGTAGGTACTTATGGAGGAAGCTTGTTTTTTGTTTGCATAACGATTTTACATACTGTTCATGCATTGCAATATGCAAATTTGCCGAACAGCCACCTACATGTTATATAGGTAGTGGGGATCTGAAGATTAAAACATTTTTAAATAAAAAAACGGCCAAGTGCGTGTCGGATTCGCGCACCGAGGATTCCATGTACTTTGTAGTTTTCTATGAATATCCAGTGTTAGCAGAGTCCCTCTCCTAAGTAAAATAAATAAACGCAGTTACGGACAGGCGGATAGACTTAAATAAATTAAGATATACATATTGGTTGTACTATAAGAGTAACCGTACCAAATTTTAAGTTTCTAGAATAACTGGAAGTATACTCTATAGGTTTTGATTTTCTGGCAATTTGTAGGGACACATCTTTTTTTATCGACTACCTATATCTTTTTATTGCGTTTACTTATATGTTTGATTTATTCATTGCTCCAAGGAGTAGCAGACATGAGTACCTAATTGATATTAATTTCAGCTTTATGCTCCACCTTTATCCCACGCGTTCCTGAAAAAATGGTATTAAAAGAAAGACGGACGGATGACAGCCAAGAAAGTGATCTTACGAGGATTCTGTTTTTGCCAACTGAGGTAGAGAACCATAATAACCTAACCATCAAAAAGTTGGAAAACCCCCGACTTTGTCACTTCAAAGTTCAATATCTCAAAATGGCTGAACCGATTTTTGATGAAACATATCTAAGAACCATCGCTAGAAAACCTGATTTCAAATTAAAAAAACCGCATTCAAATCGATCCACCCGTTTAAGAGCTACGGTGCCACAGACAGACAGACACACAGACGGACACACATAACGGTCAAACTTATAACACCTCTCTTTTTGCGTCGGGGGTTAAAAAGACGCTGGTCGGACCCACAGGTGACCATAGCTGGCTCTTTCCTGGGACAACGTATGAGCATTGCAATACAACGCGGAAACGAAGCCAGTCTTATAGGGGCTGTTTCAACCAGAGCTGTGCGAGGATGTGTTGCGACGAATGTGTTTTTCATGGACCGATAGGAACTTTTCATTTAGGGTCATGTGTCCAACAATGAAACTTAGGTACACAGTGAAACATTGCGATATTTCTAAAGGGCCACGTTGCCAGATTGTGCACTATATCGCGTAAGGACACCCTTGAGAAACCCCCACTGTACTCCAGTTTGCATCGGCGTCACGTGGGGGAACACGTGTCTACGGAGCTTTTTCAGTATTATTGGCACAAAAGTAAATATTTTTATTCAATTAAATTATGGTTAGAAATTCAATATTGATACTTTCCTAACATTAAACATATTTCGTAGATTTTCGTGTTAAAGTGACACAATTTAGCAAGCCAAAATTCGAGGTTAATATAAAATACCTTAGGTAGTCAAAAATGAAACATTTACGCATGGGACATTTAATGAGGCAGATTAAAGTTAAAGTAATTAAAACTGTTTCGATTATATTCGTGCATTTACATAAATACGTCTTAAAATTATGAATCAGATTATATTTGTTTTTACTTTTCATTGTTAAATATGTAATGGTTCATTATGTAGGTACACCACTGTGGACACAGTGGAACATTTCCCATTTTTACTTTTTTATTTTTTTGATGACTTAAGTACTACACATTCCTAAAGAATACTGTATATGTCACCCGAAACCCAATAAAATTAACTAAGTACTGTAAAAAATTCAGACTTCTATCTATCAAAATAAAAGATTTATGAGATTTAGAATTTTATGTGTTTCATTGTTGGACACTTCACCCTACCTCACCTTGCTCCGCTCAGCTGTTTCCACCAGAGCGGTGCTGTGCGAGGATAGGTAAATGAAGCGTTTCTATTGGTTCATCAAAAACACATTTCTCTGGTCGAAACGCAGTCTTATTATGGGCACCCTGCCCAATAGTAACGATCTGGGTGATATTTTTAAATATAGGTTATTAGGTCTAGAATAAATTTGTTAATTCCTTCGTATAATGTATGTTAATACAGATTTTTCTCGGTACCTATTGAATCAGGTGTTACTTTTCCGCAAATTAATAAAACCCGTATAGGTGTATAATAAATAAATACGTAACAAAAAAAACCATCGGTTGAATCAAAAAGTGTGAAATTTATTAACAGGAGTATCTCGGGTTCCAGACTTCCATCTATCTACAAACCAAATTTGTCGAGCCGTTTTAGCAAGCTAAACACACACACACACACACACACACACACATCACGATCTGTTTTTAACTTCGCGCGAAGAATAGTTTTAGTATTCCCTTCCTCGACTCAAGTTTGGTTTTCATCCAAAAACTACTAAGTGGCTTCTTTTATATAAATTATATAACACACATAAAATTTGCAATTATTATGTTGGAGTATCTAACAATCTGTATCATTCAGTTTATCGGAGGGTGTGGTGTTCTGTCGTTTTAGGGTAGCGACGAAGACGACTTTCAAAAATCACTAATTAGTCTTTTTTGTGTCTTTTTGTGTTTAATTTGAATTTTACAGCGCACTAGTGTTTAACTCATCATCATCATCATCATGTCAGCCGAAAGACGTCTACTGCTGGACATTGGCCTCCCCAAGGCTCTCCACTCAGACCGGTCTTGTGCTTTCCGCATCCACCGCACCGCGATCCCGCGATCTTAACTAGGTCGTTGCTCCATCTTGTTGGAGGCCTACCGGCAGCTCGTCTCCCGGTCCGCGGACGCCATTCGAGAACCTTCTGACCCCATCGGCCATCAGTCCTGCGCGCGATGTGCCCCGCCCACTGCCACTTCAGTTTCGCAATTCTTTTAACTGTAATATTCTAATTTCTTTAGACAAATAAATATAATTTAAATCAATAAATCAATGGTTGTCCAGGTATCCAGATGGCACGGTGCGGCTGCGCAACCCAAACATCGAGCTCATGGATCAGGACATCCTGTACCACCTGGCGCTGGGCAGCGGCTCCCACGACCTCGTGGAGATGTTTGGGGACGTCAAGGTAAGTCCGAGATGAGAAGGTTCGAAAAGGAAGGAGAGTCACGGGGCTTGCGGGTCTTATGACCTTCAAATATCGTACATGTATTCATGAATATCTTGAAATTGACAAATCTAGCAAAGACTTTGATCTGATTTTGACTGGGTGTGACTATTGTACACAGTGTTATTTTTGATTTCTGTTAACTTTAAACGGATCGGTTGTTGACGCCTTTAAACCATAATGCCACGATGCTAAACTCCAATTAAAAAAAAACATTATTAGCCCACCAAAAGCAGATTATTTTCAATTACTTAACTGTCAACTATGATTTTTAGTTGCTTCACAACAAAAACAAATAATTAGTCAATTGAGTTAGGAAATAAGTGACCGTGTTTTGACAGCTCACAAAGAGTAGACGTCAGTTGACTCATCATCACATATCAGCCACACAAGCCTCCCTCTGTCAGTTGCTTCAGCAGCATCCACTGTGAACCCGCGGCTTTAACCAGGTCGTACGTCCATCTCGTTGGTGGACGTCCTACGCTGCACTTGCCGAACCACGGCAGTCCTATCCTATTGGTAATATTGATCTGTTTCTCCAGTTTGTGTGCATGGGCGGCACTCCAAAGCGGATGGAGCAGTTCGCGTACCACATCATGGCGGAGATCGGGCACAAGCTGCCGTGTGGAACGACGCTGCAGGACATCAGTCAGTTCTCCTATCGCTACTCCATGTTCAAAGTCGGGCCCGTGCTCTCCATTAGCGTAAGTACCCTAGTCCGTCTAAAGGTTTCTCCATCTAGGGCCTAGGCCTAGACACAGAAGGCACAGACTATTACGCCTAGATTTTAGGCGTATAGTCTGTGCGAAAAGATAGCCGGCGTAGTATACAATGGTACTTACATTTATTTATTTAAGCGGGTAATTTGATGGGAAATGATCACCACCGCCCATGAATACCAACTACTCAAGTAGAGTCATTGGTCCATTGCCGGCCTTCTAAGTAAGTATACTTAATCCGTTTTCTTGAAAGATCCAGTGTCATATACCAGAAACACTGCTGACGGAAGTTGATTTTACAATTTCACTGTAGGTACGTATTGGTCCTACGCTCGTATTTCACCGAATTAGGAGTTAAATGTTTAAATTGATTAAATTTGTCACATACGCGGGGCTATCCAATGTTAGTCAAGCGAATTTACAAAGTTATGAGAACAATTTGTCTATTTACCTGGACAATAGCTACGTCTATCAACTCTACATGTTACAAGAAAAGTTCGATCAAGTGATTCTTACGCTAAGTAAGTGAGATATTCGCTCGAGTCATCCAGTGTAATACCCGCTCTACATACTGGGCTAACGTCGGGCAATCTGGGCAAGCTTCTTTCATTGACAGTTTAAGAGTACAACAGACTTTCAAAATGCTTTAAGATATTGCAGGCGGTTTATTTGGCTCACAATTTCTTTACGCGGCGGCTTTAGCTAAGCTATTTAGCGTTGGGTAGTAAAATACGACACCGGTGCTGTGTTAATTAAAGGGAGTTACAACCGCTCGAGCTAAAATTTCATTAGCCGTCCATAAAAGACTACCCAAAAACTCAGCATTAGATGAGTTTAAATGTAATCATTTTCATGCCTGCCCATATCGTTATATAAAAATATAAAAACCGGCCAAGAGCGTGTCGGACACGCCCAAGATAGGGTTCCGTAGCCATTACGAAACAATCAAGTAATATTTTTCTAAGGAGTATTGTGTACTGTGTACGGAATCTTCCAAGCTTCTAGGTATTATATGAAAATTTGCACTTTAAAGTTGAATATTTCGCAAACAGATCACTGACTCGAAAAATCGTCCTGGCAACCCCCCGATGGTTTTAAAACACCTACCCAACGATACCCCACACAATAGGGTTAGTCGAGAAAAAAATTCACCCCCACTTAACGTCTATGGGAGCGGTATCCTAAAAAAATTTGAAATTTGGATTTTGTTTATTTTTATTTTACCACTTTGTCAGCGTGACTGATACATGTAATTTGGCATGAATATATGTATACTCTAGTACTAACGGTCTCTGAGCTTAGCCGCAGACAGACAGACACACGGACAGACATGACGAGGCGAAACTATAAGGGGTCCTAGTTGACTACGGAACCCTAAAAAGTTGCGTTTCTACATATTTGAAAGAGGATTCGGTCCTGCACTTGTATTTCAACTCAATGGCAGTTTATTGTAGAATTTAAGGACAGGCTGGTTTGGGATCTATGATACATGTGAAATTAATAAAAAAAAACTCAGTAAGTAAGTGAGTCAGTAAGTAGGTACGTAACTGATACAAATATTTGTGATTAAGTTACAGTCTAGGACACTGAATTGCGTTCTCATCATCATCAGCCAGAAGACGTCCACTGCTGAACAAAGGCGCCCTTAGAACGCCACAATGAACGACAACTCGCCACTTGCATCCACTTGCGTACCTACCTACCAGAGTGGGATCTTTTCATAATAAACTATACCATGATTTCTTTAACATATGTATGGAATACTATGCTATGACGTTAGTAAGTAGCAAAGATTACTGGTACGCGATTCATTTTATTTGACTCCACACACAATCTTTCAACAGAAATTGATCTTCAACCTTGTCTTCCACCTGTGAATCGAATTGGCAAGTCGCGTGACGTATTAAATGAAAAGGTTCGTTGTAAGAATTCCAAAATAATTTTATTTTTATTTTACAAAAATAGATTTGAAGTTAGGTACTTATTAAAAAAAACAGTAATTGGTTAGCTTGATCGAATACTCTTTTAAACATTTTTCGTACCTAGCCATGCTTTTGACAACGTATTTACTTTTTGAACACAGATCACTGTACAGAAATATCAATCAACATCCCAGCCTATATACATCCCACTGCTACTCGTAGGCACCTAGGCCTCTCAGAATGAGAGGGCTTGGGCCGTAGTTCCCACGCAGGCCCAGTGCGGATTGGGAACTTCACACACTATATAAATATCGCTCACAGTTAAAAAACACTGAAAAATATTTACGGGTGTGTTCGGTTAAAGTTTCCCAATCACTAGAATATTCCGAAATCATTTAAAGACACGGGTGTACTTATATGTATTTTAAATGGAACCGACGTTCCTGAGTGTGGCAGTTAGTTTTCATTGAGAGTTGCGTTTGTCAAAGTGTCAAATGCATTCGTGAGTCCATTTCGCCACGCACTCTCACACCCCTACCTTTTAAGCATTTCATTGGTAACAAATATTGACTTTGACGTTTTAGCCCCTTAGAGCAACGCGGCCTTCCCCCCCGCAACAAACGCCAGAACAATTTTAAAGGTAATCTACCGCTAAGGCTACTCGTACTTCCGGTAGGAAGCTGGCGTTACTCTAAGTTTGGCCCTATTCATGCGCGGCAACAACTGTTTCCCTGACTTTGTCATTGGCTAATGCCCTCGTAGCCATCAATAAAAAAAAGCTTCATTTATTATAGGTACCTAGTCAGTTTAGTATAGTTCACCGTGAATGTCGCTGTTTATACAATTTTTTGTTTGTGGTTTTAGTTTGGATTTTGGGAACAAATCACTAATAATATTACTATTGTAATTAGCCTACAACTGTGCCCCATTGTTGGGCAAAGGCCTCCCCTCTCGGCCTTACACATCTCCCTATCCAGAGCTATAGTTGACCACTTCCGTCTCGCGTCCAGGTCAATTTATATTGAGATTAGATTTAGGGGCTGTTCCACCATCCATTGATCAGTGTTAACTGACGGTTAAATGTGATGCTGTTTCTATTTGTTTTGTTCGAATAGACGGAGACGGCATCACATTTAACCGTCAGTTAACACTAATCAATGGATGGTGAAACAGCCTCTTATATGTTAATACTGCAAGCAAGGAATTCATTTGTCGCATGCCATTGGTAACAGCTCGTTTTCTCGGAGATAAAAGGTATCTTTTTATTTAATCTGATCTTCTAATATTTATATTTAATTATATTTATAATTATAAAGTTATATATTGTTTTTAATGTAAATATAATGTATGATGAATTTCATTGCAATCGGTTCAGTAGTTAACGCGTGAAAATGAAACAAACAAGCAATAAAGAAAAAACATGTATTTTTTAGAGTCAAGTGACATTATTTCGTACAAAACGGACATATGATAATTGTTTACCTATGGGAAATTGAGGACACTTTTTTTTAATCAAATTCAATAATACGACGTCAACAAGAACCTGAGTAAAAAAATATTACCAAATAAAAAAGTAGGTACAAATTTAAATAGAAATGCACTTCTATTGAGCCCATATCTTTCCAGCATCTATTGTCATTTAAGTTATCTTAATTGAACCATGAACATTAAATGAGCATAGCATTTGAAATCGCTTTATAACACATGAATTGGCACGTGACACCACTTCATGTTTATATCTCGTTAGTCGTGACAGCCTCTGAATAGGGATGGCTAACTATGATCGATTAATCGAAAAATATATTCTAAAAAACCTTTTTACGATTTTGCAGCCAAAATTATCCGTTCATTCATCTATAAGTGGTCTATCACATGTACAAGCAGTTATTCAGAAATGACGACGGCCAGAGACGACGGCTTTATGATTGAAATTTTAAGTCTTTATATCGTTCTAACACTAGACCGATTTCCTGAATACATATGCCAGAAACTCTTGAGATTACTTCCAATTTGATGAACGCGATCAACACGTAAAAAATGGCAGTTTTCACTTAATTAACCATTTTCTTCAAATGAAGATTAGTTAAATTAATTATTTGTCTTTGAAGGACTCCAACACCATCCTTCCTGGACGTTTAAGAAACCTAATCGAAAGAAATAAGTTTTTCGAATTTTGCCTGCGTTTTTGCAATGTAGCGTCCGTTCTAATTAGATAGTTTCACTTTTATTACATATTATATACCTATGTGTAACATAATCTTTCCGTTTGATTTTCAGCCACTTATTATTATTTTAATACGAAACTTGGCAATTATGCGCAGTTCTGATGACTATAGGTATACGAGTACAATGAAATGGTTCCTTCGAGCTGATCTGATGATTGAGTCGGAAGCTGACAGTGGAACTCAAAGACAGAATAATGTGACTTAGCCATGATTGGGCTTGTTAGAATCGTCTTAGGGTGTACTTTGACCAATACTACTGACCTTAGGGTGTATTTTAGGTCTGAAAAGGGAGTAGGAAGAGAGGCTATCAAACTAAATCTAGTCGTCTTTGGGCTTGTTAGGGTCACTTAGGGTGTACTTAGGCCAAGTATGGTATCCAAGGTCTGATTCAGCAGTCAGGCAGGTTTATACCATTAAAGAGTCTTTTAGTTTTTTTTAACTATAGGTATAATAATTATTTCATGGTAGACTCTCCATCCCTAGTTGTGACCGGCGGGTTGTTTGGCCGGTGTCTGTGCAAGCAGAGATACGCAGCTCCAATTGAGACCAATTAATGAATATTGCCGTTCGTAAACCGCTGGATACGATTGATGTTGGTTTAGGGCCGCGTAAACTGGTTTGTACAAAGGGCGACTAATGTAAGGTCAACGTATGTGTTGTATTATAGGATTATTGATAAAAATAAAAGTGCGCTTTCATTTCCACAAGAGGATCTCTAACTTCAACTTTTTTGTTTTTGGCAACCGGTCGCTTTAGGTTAGCAACCACTGCTGCCAATGACTCCTGACAGCAGCAAAAGTGTATGTTGTGTTTGACCAGTTTTTAGAAAACAGTTCCTAAACATTGGGTGCTGAGAAGTGCTTGTTGCGTACCTAAAATGGACATACACAGACAAGAGGATCTCTGACCAAAGTGCTTTATTTATTTTTATAAAACATAACCTATATCTAAGGCAAAGGCTGAAGGCCATACAGCCTAGTCTCATATGACACAAGTGTAATGAAGGAAATGGAAGTGTTTCATTTAACTTACGTACCTACACCGCAAATTTTGTGTCAGCGATTGCAAGGATGTTATCCATCGGCCGGTAGCTGTCTTTATGTGATCGTAGGCAGTGAAGTACATATTTAGGCATTTATATGTTAACACAATGCGGATGGATAAACATGAATTGTCATATTACAAGTTGTCATTGCCACGGACCACGACGCGATTAGATTAAGGGGCTGTTTCACCATCCATTGATTAGTGTTAACTGACGGTTAAATGTGATGCCGTCTCTATTTGTTTTGTTCGAACAACTAACATAAGTCAAGTCAAGAGATGGGATGATCTCGAATGGCTTGTGTATTTTTTCCAATGCCATAAAAACTTGAAAAGAGTTGAAAGCGTGTGAAAGTAATACTGTTAAGTCGAGGAAACTGAATCACGTACCAGCAGGGCTACTACGAAACTCGAAACTCGGATTGAATAGTATAAGTGTCAGAGGGACCGCACGACACGAACTTCGAGTTTCGAGTTTCGTAGTAGCCCTGCAGGGGGAACCTTTTCATAATCAATTTCGCTACGATTTCTTTGGAAAATGTATGGGATGTCAACATGACATTGGTACCACAAGGTGATTCAGTTTCCTCGACTATATCTACTATCTCTATATACTTAGATGAGTAGTACATCACTGAAACTCTAATAAATAATTAGTAGTTAGGTACTTTATGCCTAGTATAGATAACGTTCCGGTTAATAGGGATCATAGGTTCCGTCCGGGTTATACTAACACTAAACTACCGCTTCATAAGTTGAGATTAAATTAATCAGCAGAATATCAGTACCTAGTATCGCAGCGTATGATGTCTGACAGAAAGTATAAGGAGCTGTTTCACCATCCATTGATTAGCGTTAACCGACGGTTAAATGTGATGCCGTCTCCGTCTATTCGAACAAAACAAATAGAGACGGCACAACACCTAACCGCCAGTTAACACTAATCAATGGATGGTGAAACAGCCCCTTAATGTACGGTCAAGGACTTTCATGAGCCACCATGGAACACAGCAACATTAACAAGGAAAATCGTAATGACTTTTCCTTTGAAAAGGTTCCTTGGCGGCTCATGGATTAAAGTCCTTGACCGTACCTATTAGCGGATAATAATAACCTAACCAAATCAGAATTAGTAAAGTTGAAAAATCCCCAACATTGTCAAAGTTCAGTGTCTCAAAAACGGCTGAACCGATTTTTATCAAACTTAGCTAAGAAACACCGCAAAGAAACTCGCTTTCACGTAAATAAGACCATATCGAAATCGATCCATCCGTTTGAGAGCTACATGACAGACAGACAGACATACATTAGCGTCAAACTTATAACATGCCCCCTTTTTGCGTTAGCAGTTAAAAATATAACCTAACCAACAAAAAGTTGGAAAACCCCCGACTTTGTCACTTCAAAGTTCAATATCTCAAAAGCGGCTAAACGGAATTTGATGAAACATGTCTTAAAACCATAGCTAGAAAACCTGATTTCAAATAAAAAAATATCATTCAAATCGGTCCACCCGTTTAAGAGCTACAGTGCCACATACAGACACACAGACACACATAGACATAGTGGTCAAACTTATAACACCCCTCTTTTTGCGTCGGGGGTTAAAAATAGCCAACTTATGAATAGACGGCAATAAGTCAATAACGCCTACCGACACACTCAACATTTGGAGGCTAAACTGGGGACAAGTAAGACGATCACAAGTAAATTATGATAAGATCTTTCCCTGATAAAGGCAATGAGTCTCGAAGCATTAATCGAGTACGCCTTTCTTTCAGGTGCTGTGTAAGAGAACCAATATTATTATTTTTATAACGTGACAAATGTGGAGTTTCCCTTTCTTAAATTTCCGAAGTATCGATTAGTCATATAGACGTATAAACGTATAAACTTGCCATCGATCGCGCTGGCTCCAGCCGTGTCATTCACAATTCATAAACCATCGATTTTCCGTGAAAATACTCAAACAAGAAATGAAAATAGAAGTCTTCTTTTTATTGATGCCCGGCCCGCACCTATTAGTTTAGTTTGTTTTGCTTAAAATAAGTTTTTTTTTTCGTCTTCTTATAAATAGAGTCAAAACCGTTTACAACGTTTGGTCGTTATACACGGTTGGTCGTTTTATCCAGTGTTATTTAGGTATAGGTATATGTAAGGTCGTGTTGATATTGATATTGTACTTTTTAACCGACTTCAATAAAAGGAGGAGGTTATCTATTTGGTTTTTTTTTTATGTTTGTTACCTCAGAACTCCATCATTTATGAACCGATTTTAAATTTTTTTTGGCCCACCCGTTTAAGAGCTAAGGTGCAACAGATAGACAGACAGGCACACATAGCGGTCAAACTTATAACACCCCCTTTTTGCGTCGTGGGTTAAAAAGGTAATTGTGCTTTTGCACAGTTATGTAGTAAAACATAACTATATATTTCACTGAGACGCCTGCATGTGCCGGTCGATCACTTTAGAACAAGTGTCAATCGCACGCCCAGTGCGTTCCCACCCGTCCGCCCCACTCTTTATCACATTGAGGGGCTGTTTCACCATCCACGAATTAGTGTTAACTGATTATTAAATGTGATGCCGTCTCTATTTGTTTTATTCGAATAGACGGAGACGGCATCACATTTAACCGTCATGGATGGTGAAACAGCCCATACATATCTAAAAATCGTTTTTACAGCACGGTATGGGCATCCCATCCGTCGGCATCCTGTTGCACGAGGTGATCAAACTGATGTACCACGCGAAGGTCCGGGACCCGGTGTTCTTCCGCATCGGTACCTGCGGCGGCGTCGGCTACGAGGGCGGCACCGTCGTCATCTCCGACGAAGCTGTGGACGGCGCGCTTCGGAACGCCCTCGAGCTGGTAACTAGCTCTACATTTAAAGGCAACGCTATCCTGGTGTCGTCCGCAGCGGTACCACGTATGTTAAGAGGGCGGCACCATCTTCATGTTCGACGAAGCTGTCGACGGCGCGCTGTGGAAGTTTCTCGAGCTCTGGTAACTAGCTCTACTAAATTTAGAGGCAACGCTTTCCTAGTGTCGTCCGAGTAATAAGCTAAACCGTCCTTTTATACTATTGTGATGTCTGTTAGGTACTAATGTCGATGATCGAAATTATCCCAACTGTCACATTGACAGCAAAACTTAATTTCATTTATTATAATAAACAAGAATAAATAGATATCGGTTTAAAACTGAATAACGTACATAAAATAATAAATATACAATAAATAATATCACAATCCAATGAGTCTGGTTAGACATCTTACTTGCACATTATTAGCACTACCTATTTATAAGACAAATTTTACCATGTCTTAAGTAAAAAAATAAATTGTTTATTTTTCTTCAATTTTAAACGAAATTTCATTATTTATGAGTAGCTATGAATTTCTCCAAATATCACCACGGCCACTGTAATGTTGCCGAAACGTCGAGGTAAATATTACTCATGTGTGTTAGCGGGATAAGTCCTGTGCGTGGTATTTTGACTACTTTCTTAGACTCCCTCTTTGATACAATGGTACTGATGCCTACATGAGATCAATCCGATCTATTAGTCTATTAGCTGATAAATTCGACAATCACTTATGCATGAAACGAATTAGACTTACGCGAAGCTGAACTTGTAGGTTAGTTATCCTACTTTTCGAAGCATCTGAGTTCAAATCCAATTAAGCTGCGCTCTTCTCACGAACGACTACCTAAGGAAAATAATGCAGGCCCTATACAACTGAGTGCAAAATTCGTATCTTGCCGTCCCGCTGATGCTAAATTATTCAATACGAGTGTGAGAGGGACGGTACGATACGAACTTCGATTTTCGAATGTCGTAGTAGCCCCCCAGGTATTTATGTTTATTAGAATGTCGGTAACGTGGTATTTGTGCGTTTACAGACAGTGCTGGGCAACACGATCCAGCGGCCGGCGAAGCTGGACCGGCGGCTGGCGCGGGAGATCAAGGCGCTGGCAGACCCAGAGGACCCCTACGACACCGTCACCGGCAAGACTATGTGCACGTACGACTTTTACGAGGGTAAGTAATTGATTTTGGCTCGGCGTGCACTGCAGATCATACGGTCTGAGGCCAGCGAATTACCCTACCCTTGCCGAGTTATCCCATTAGTTTTAACGTGTTGTTTGACAGGCCAAGGGCGACTCGACGGCGCATTCTGCGATTTCACCGAAGCGGACAAGATGGAGTATCTGGAGCGTCTGCACAAGGCAGGCGTCGTCAATATCGAGATGGAGTCGCTGGCGTTCGCCGCGCTCACGCACCACGCCGGCATCAAAGCCGCCGTCATCTGTGTCACACTGCTCGACCGGCTCAAAGGCGACCAGGTTAGTATACTGCGACGTAAGGCTAGAGATCAAACATTGAGATAGAGCCGCTGGCGTTCGCCGTGCTCGCGCACCACGCTGGCATCAATGCCGCCGTCGTCTGTGTCACACTGCTCGACCGGCTCTAAGGCGACCAGATGCCGAGATCGCTAAAGAGCAGCATGCTGTTGGTGGAAGCTTTAACTAGAACGCAAAATAAGTAATATGATATCTCGGCAAAAAACTCGACAGTTGAGCTAGGTTACAACCAACGTTTCAGCGATGTCATTCAAAGTTAAATGAGGACACCGCTACTGGTGGTTCTCTAGTTTCGTAATGTCGGTCGAAATTTGCTTTGTTTGGTTTGCATTAAAAATGAAAATTTTGGTGCATTTCAGGTGCTTGCTCCCAAAGAAGTGCTGGAAGAGTTCCAGCAGCGGCCGACAAAGCTGGTCTGTCGCTATATCAAGAGGTAAATCTTACATTATTATTAAAAACATTTCATAAGGTTTGTATATGAGTCTCGCAAAGTACAAACTTTGCGAAACCCATATCAATGTACTATTTATAACATTTGATATTTCTGTTTCGCAACAACAAATATTACTGTCTCCCACATACGTAGCTGTTTTTGTGGTTGCGGAAGCAGCAAGTTAAAAGGTTGTAGTTCAATACCATAGAACTTTACAGCTGTTTTAAAATTGCCCCTAGCTAAAAATCGTTTTTGATTTAGTTTTGACAAAAACAAAGAGCCAAAAACTTTGTCAAGATCTTATGTCAGTATTTTTTTATGATAGTATTCATAGAAACTACCACAATCCCCTGATTTGAACATGCCTACAGTATGCCTCATATTTTCTAGGTATTTGCAAATGAAAGGGCGTCTGTCACTGGACGGTCACGGGTCGGTCGCGGTCAAGAGTCCGCGACGGTTCAAACTCGTGCAGCAAGAGTCCGAAACCTACGACTAAAGTGCTCGCCGTGTACAGTGCAAACTTAGCGTAACACCCACTACCGCTAGCACTGGATATCGTTTATCATTTGTTATTAAGTTACGGACTATAAAATATCAATCGACGTCTTTGACTGGAGACTTTCGATCTTTGAAAATTGCACGTGTGTTTTTTTATGAACCACAGATATTGTACCGAGTATCTCATGATGTGTCGTTAGAGAAGTTTAAAGCTCACCGTAACAGAATCTCTTAAAAAATGGTAGCAAACGAGAAGCGGTATGTCTTGCTAGCCATGTTTCTATCTATTGGCGTAGTTTGGCGTGTTGATGATTGTTAAATTTCCAAATTATGCCGCTTAATTCGAACTTTATGGGCAATTTTATGAAATTAATGTTCGCCTGAAAATCAGTCTCAGACTTTTGGACTCCAGTCACGCACGCTCCATCTACGCCAGTAAAGGCTATATTTTAAGTTATTTTATTACGTTTTAGCGCTAAAGCTCGATATCGTTATAAACGTTACTGCATAGCTTATTACAAAAGAAGTGATCTTCCAGTTCAGTTTGGACTGGACCTGTGTGTTAAAAGCAAAAAAAACTCCGTAGAAGCAGTACTAAATAAGCATGCATTTATTTCCGGCTTTAATGATTCAGTCCGGTGATCCGGTCCAAATCAAATTGGAAGATTTAGGTGTAAACATTACGCGTTGGTTATTTCTATATCATTATATTTATATAAAGAAGATGTATTATTTGTTGTGTACTTTGGTTGTATTTCCCTCAAGCGCGAAGTGTGTGTAAGTCCTATGTTTAATGTTGTTTATGAGTACTTAAGGCAGCTATATCATTAAAATTTGCCCTGAAGATTTACAATTGATTGAAGGCACTACTTGGATTTTTGTGAGAATATATATTTTAATATTATATAATGTAATTTTGCTTCATCGACAACCTATACAATATTGAGAACGTTCGGTTTTGCTTTCCGAAAACTTGTGCACACAACTACTTATAAATGTAAAATAAATGAACAGTAAAAACTAAACCATAAACTTACTGCCATTTTTCTTCCAATTCATAACTTATCTTACACCTAACTAATAGTAAAATATTTATAACTATACTTATATATTTCTTCTTATGAGCATGTTTAAGCGGAAAAAATATTAGTAACAGTATTTTTTTATTTGTATGACGCTCTATAACTTACATATTTAAAACACATATCTTCAAGTCTCCTATATTTAATATCAAATAAAATATGATTTATAAGCTACTTATTTATTATAGGATGTATCAGAATTTTTGCGAATAAAATGGATAAATTTGAGCCCATTATGTACTTGTGGTTTTTAGAATCCAATAGAAAATATCTTTTTGAATTTTTAGTCTTCTTCAACTTTATAGTTAAGTACTTGTACATTGATGAGCATTTAACATTAACCTTCTTTATCAGTAGGTTACATGTTTTTTTTTAATTCAAGTAATCAAGTCACTGAATATTTTCTTTTGGCAACTTTGTACATGCGTTATATATCACTAATTTTGTAATAATATTTACAAAATGATCATGTTATAAGTGGAATGTAAATGATCAGTATTCAATTAAGATGGCGCACTTTTGTAAAATAAAAAGCAGTTAAACATCCACTCGAAACCAAAATATGTATAAATTAATTTCCTTCAAAGTTCACCAGGTCAATTCAAACTTATTTTAAAAACAAGAAAGCAGACAAAGGCTGTATAGTAAGTAGATAAAGATATTTAAAGGGTCAATAGGCGCTTCCAAATTCAAAACAAAAAAAGTGTTACATCAATCTTGCACATAGTGTTGCCAAGTGATTGTTTCAAATGTAATGATAAGTAGAAAGAAATATTATTTATTTATTATCCGAACATTTTGTGACTTTTTAATGCAAAATGATGTTCATCGAATTGAAAGTGTTATTGGTTAATTGTTATAAGATAATTGAAATATAATTAGTTTATAAGAATTATAATTATGCTTCGAAGAAGGTATGTAACTCGAGACATTGCACCAATATTTATTAGAGTTACTAGGATGTTAGATAGTCTCATTGTAACTTAGGGAGAGTTGGTAGCATTGTTCATACAATAAGTCGAGGAAATGTTAAGTCAAACTGTTTAGCTTAACTCCTGCACAGCACATGTTAGGTAGTGCACTCTCCTATCGCAACGTGGAGACAATTATTACTTCCGCAAGGAAATAATAACTGCCGTGAAACTCACCCTAAGAGTACCTATACCTAATCATAAATTATAGATCATGCTTACTGTTAACATTTTGAGAAATTATAACGACAATTTAAAAGCGAACATTGTAAAGTTCAGTAGTAACCTAGTAACTGGATTTAGCAAAAATATCACTAAATTTTGTCTTACATTTGCCAATACTTTATTCCAATTAACTGCTCAGTTGTATTGGATTCGATTGTACATCAGAATCCGGTTATAACGACGGCCAAGGGACCGGTGATATTACGTCGTACTAACCGGACGCCGTACTAAACGAACGGATGTACTTTCATGGTGGCTCATATTAAAACCAAACGTATACCTATTCTTACGTCGCTGAAACGGTTGGTTGTTAAATACGAAGTCGTACTAAACGGACCACACTGTGTTTAGATAACAATAAAAACGAAATTATAATAACTCAAAATGTCATATACTTAAGCTCAGTTGTTTGTAAACTTATAGAATAATTGCATATATGCTATATTCGGTGTTAACGTTAATCGGTTTACTATGAAGTTGAATGAGTAGATGATATGTTGTTGGTTGACTCGGTTATTTGGGGAATCTACCCGTATCACCGTATCATACCGTGACCGTAATAGGACCGTATCAGGCACGGAAATGTAACACGACACAGACTACAAGATGTGAACGGCGTGTCACACCGATAGACAGGTATCGCATATTTGGAAGAATTATATTTTTTCTTTTACAAATACAAAATTGTGAATGTGATGAAAAACAGTCTTCGACATCGGGCTTCTAATATACTCTCGTTCGTAATTCCTTATTTACCGCCCTTAAGACACAATGTACTATTGCCTCACACGTACCTGTTACGGTCATGGTATAATACGGTGTAGTGAGTAGAAACCTTTAGTGTTAAGGCTTACGACCTAAGGGCCTGGGGACCAGCGGTCTCTGGGGTACACAACACAATTTAGCAATAAGGCTTAATTATTATGAATATTGTTCAGTGACATCAACCTTCACTATGCCCTTGTGTTTACAAGCATTTATTTAACTTGCCCTGTTTTTGTTGTTGGGTCAAAAGATTTGATTGAAATCTTGCAAGATCATATTCAGCCACTTTCTGTGATCAGATTGACTTGGGTGACAATTAGGTAACAAAAAGTAGGTACAGTCAGCAAATAAATTCTTGTATTAAATTTTTGTTTTTAACAGAAACTTAATAATAAATAATATCTATATTATATAATATTATACGCAGATAATAGGCAACTGATAATAGGCAAAAAGCCGTGATAGCCGTGTGGTTTGACCTATGGCCTCTCAAGCAGAGGATCGTGGGTTCAAACCCCGGCTCGCACCACTGAGTTTTTCGAAATTCGTGTGCGAAATTACATTTTGTAGAGGGGGGTTTTCGTGGGATGGAGTTGAAGAAACGGGCAGGTTCCAGGGATGCGAGTGTCACACACGAAATCATCAGCTTAGCGTCTAGCAGTTCTCCGGAGATGCCATGGCGCGTCCCCAGAGACAAGACATGAGAGTGGGGAGAAAATAAATTATTCTATTGGCTAAAACGCGCGGGCACGCGAACTGTTCGAGCACGGCGAGGGCGCGCAACGTAACCGTCGCTCGTGCAGTCCCCGGCTGAGCCGTCAGATGGCGTTACAATTTGAAATTTACCACTAGCTTTACGCTGAAGGAAAACATCGTGAGGAAACCTGCTCAAACCTACGAAGCCATTCAGTGGTGTGTGTGAAGTTCATTCTGAGAGGAGGTCCGTGCCCAGCAGTGGGACGTATATAGGCTGGGATGATGATGATGATGAATACGCAGTAGGTATTTAGGCTTCAACGATACTGCGACAGATATAAACGGCTATACCTACTCTGGCGTTTTCTTGCCGCCATCACTGAGGTTCTGCTTGACTCTTAGCGTAGATTTATCGTAGCTACAAACATCTTAGATGCTTTCACGTTAAAGTATCAAATACTATGAGAACAGGAGGGCTACTACGAAATTAGAAAATCGAAGTTCGTATCGTTCCGTCTCTCTCACTCTCGTATTAAATAATAATAATCTTAGCGTCAGCGGGACGGCAAGTTACAAAGTTCGAATTTGCAGTTTAGGGCCAGTTGGTGCCGATACGCGCCGCTAGAGGCGCTGGCCCCTGCAATTGAGACGATAACGCAAACCACGTGTTCAAGACTGTACGTTTGTGTCAAAACCTTTACTATATGTCAGGGATGCACAGACTTGTTAGGACCAGGGGCCACTCGGATGGATTATGAACTAAAGGCGGGCTGCAGCAGATAAAAAAAACTCAAATTATCATAATGTCGCTGGCTTTTTGCTACTTTAAGTACGCTACTTTAGCTACTTTAGGTCGCGTATTTATATTAAACAGGGCCGCGAGCAGCCCGCGTCTGTGCATCTATGCTATAGGTACTGTATAGTCAGTAGAAGTGGGTGAGCGGTTGTATTGTTCAAAATAATCTAAACAGCCTTATGACCGTGGACGTAAAGTCGTGTGTGGATTTTGAACATCATAACTGTTCATCCACTTCGGTTCAATTATTACGATGTCTGACACACGGACAGGACTTGTATCAATGACGCTGAAGTAAAGCCGCGCCACGTATACTTTAACAAAGGCTTAATAAGTTCTATTGAAGTAACTGATGCATACTTATTGCGAAGTTCCGTTAGTTCAGCGGATATATTATCTATTATGAACAGCTCGAATTGTCTAGATGCGATGGTTTTGTTCATTGTCAGTTACACCCTGACAAGTTAGAAAGTGACACTCAGTAGGACCCTGTCGCAGGGAGCCTCTGATGCCTTTAGCAAGTTTTTTTATAAGTGCGGCAAGTGCTTACTGCGACAGGGTTATATTGAGTATCACATAGCTTGAGTTGTTAAGATAATTTTACAAGTTTTTATTGAACTTGCAATGCACTGTTTGTATGTGTGATCACAAATCAAATATGACCTTTCCAGTGATCGAATTAACTTGAATTTTGTGTAGGTACATAATATGTTGGATAGTAATGGAAATATAGTTAACGAAAAGTACCGTCATCAAAATTTTGTATTAAAAATTTAAATTTTGCTGAAATCTATGTATCACTAATCTTTTTAAATCTTTACCGGACATATTTTCACAAAGGGTAAGGGGAAGGTTGAGGGTGATCAATAAACGTGTCTGGATGCTTACAATTCTGATATTAGGTACCTAATGTCAGTTTGTAGTGTTATGATCAAAATGTTAGCCCCAGATAATTTAACTTTTTTCTGCTACCGCGTATATATATATCGTCTAACATACTTGCCTAATTATAACTTTATTTGATAAATAAAATAACTAGCCTACTTAGGTGTGATTATTTATCGTATTAATAAATTTAATTTGAACTCCCGTAACTTATGTTTTATTTTAACCTCGACGTAAATCAAATATACGAAGAAAGTTTAATTTTAAAATCTTACTTAAGTAGGTACATGTACGGAAAAGGAAACAAGATTTTCATTTTGAAAATTTATTCATTGGGCTATTCTTATTTTATTATTCTAAACTTTATTATTCTAGTTTAATATTCTAAATGAGCACGTTTTGTCACAATGTCTTGCCTATCTAGTTAAAAACTAACTTCTTTATTTTACACCTATAAATTGTCTGTAGGAAACTAGGAAATTGATGGCATGCAATTGCAAATACTAATAAGTTACCTTAAAACTACCTTAGCTTATTCACACTCTTAAAGATATACAATTGTATTGATGTCATGTTGTAATCATTTAATGAAATAGATAATAATATGAAATTAAGATTCAAGATAAAGAAACTTCACTCTTAAATAAAAAACATAGGTGTCATGTTTTGAATTTAATAATTGTACAGTCGATATCAGGAATACAAAGAGATCGATATGGCCGATGTTACAAAAATATGTATAGGTACACGATTTATTAACTTAATACGTGTTTACATATTTGTTTACATATTTTTGTACCTTTGGCCTTATCGATATGTTTTTAGTTGACTGTGCAAACTGCAAAAGCAAAGCGAGGTGATTTAATCACAGTGTGCGGTTAGCCTTAGTTTAGTTGCCATTAACGACATCTATACTTACCTTTTGATGCTTTTCTCTGTACGGTGATGATTATCTACCTAAATATAACAAAATGGCACATAATTGTTACCTTACTTCGATTGATCTCTGAGATTAGCACCTCTTTGAAGTCACGAATTAGATTTTTTTATTTGTATCAGCAGTAGGTTTGCTCAATCAAAAACTAAGACAATTTATTGAATCGAATTGAAATGAAATTGAATTACTTTGCAGAGGTCTGATTCAATGAACTAAAAACAATAGGAACCTACTTTGCTCACGCGCGACCTTACAATAGCTACGTCTATGCAAAAAATGTGGGTTCGTGCAGCTCCTCCGCTTCCATACTCCATACACACGCCACACAAACCCAACTACCACCACACTACGTTGACGCGTTTCAAACTCAACCAGAGTACATCATCAGAGCAAAACAATCGTTCACCATGCTATTACCTAAATGTTGGGCATGCATGGTGAATAAATGATGAAATAGATACATATTTCGTACGTCATGTACGGTCAAGGAAACCTAATCACGGACCAGAGTGGAACCTTTGTGCTACTAATGTCATGTTGACATTCTACACCTACATTTACCAGAGAAATCATAGCGAAATTGATTATGAAACGGTTCCACCCTGGTATGTGATTCAGTTTCCTTGACTGTAGATACCTCACATTTCGACCGAAGAAATATTTGTAGAAAATCGTAGATTGAGGTCAGTCTCAACAATTTAGTTCAATGTTAGTAAAAGCATGCATTATGTGCGAGCAGTCAGTATTTAATGATTCCTCGTTTCCTCCTCACTATACGTTTCCAAGCAATAATGAGCGGCTATCTGGCTGGGTAAATAACAATCCTAACTTAACATTATAAATGCGAACATTTGTGAGTATGCGTTTTTTTTTTTATTCGATTGGATGGCAAACGAGCAAGTGGGTCTCCTGATGGTAAGATATCACCACCGCCCATAGACAACTGCAACACCAGGGTATTGCAGATGCGTTGCCAACCTAGAGGCCTAAGATGGAATACCTCAAGTGCCAGTTATTTCACCGGCTTACTCTCCACGCCAAAACACAACAGTGCATGCACTGCTGCTTCACGGCAGGATTAGCGAGCAAGATGGTGGTAGCAATCCGGACGGACCTTGCACAAGGTCCTACCACCTGCAAATGCGTGTGCAAGTCTCACTGTATTTCTTAATCCACCACTTTTGGATGAAATCTGAAAATTAGCGTCGCGAAATCATCTTCAGATCTTTTCGCGACACATAGCTGAGTGGCGGCCATTTTGGCTGGTGGGAATAGGCATGGATGTGTATTAAGTGTTTCTGTAGGTATGTGTATCTATTTTATCAGCCAATAAACCATTCTTATTCTTGAATTTGGTAGGCTGAATGTCCGGAGTAACACAAAGCCTGTTTTATCTCGATATTGTCGTCGGATCCATGTAAAATGTCTAGAAATATGTTTTTTGCACAGATGTACATCATACTCGTACAACGTAAATGAAAATTACTTATGTAATTTTAGGGAATTCTTGTGGGAATTTAGTAAAACTCTGGAATTTTAATTCGACTATACGTAATTCCACCAGAGTTGAGGTCACGCATACAAGAACATGTCGTGAATGACAGCAGGATTTTGACGTTTACTCATTCATTTCATTCATTCTCCTTTTGTGCAATCAATTCTTTTTGTAGCTGTGTGTGTGTAATCACTTCAACTCTGGTGGAACTACAAATAGGTACTACCTATGTCTAAAGGTATTATAAAACAGAGATATTAAATTGAGACTTCCTTTCTTTTGCAGGATAAGCCTTACCAACTCTTACTGGCATTTTAGGCAACCTCTATATTATGTAAGACTTTTACACAAGGCACACTTAACAAAAAATAAGTTACAATCAAAATGCGTGTAGTCCAACCACGCCATGAGCGCGTTTTCAATGTTAACTTGGCTATCTAAAGTAGATAAAGCCAGCTCGAATCGTAATAATATATGGTACAAACGTCCGCATTGTTTGTTTACCAATTTATGACCATACGATTACGATTATGTTCGTTGACATTTTAAAGGTTAATCGGCCCTTAAGCTGGTTAATAAATCGTGCTTATGATCGCATTTTCCCAATGCAAGTTGTAGGCCGCAGACTGAAGCGGCAAACGCCTGTTATTGTGCGGCCGAGACGCGCACTGCACAGTGGTTAGCTGGCGGCACACGCTATGAACAGAGAAAACGCCGCTGTCCGCTGGTATCCAGTTCCTGGCCAGTGCCTGAAGATGTTCGCATTTTAGGCCTGCGATGTTCTGAGACCTTTAGAGGCACTGCGACAGATTTTTTCTGTATAATAATATGTAATTATGTATTTAATAGTCACAACTCTTGGAGTTACAAATTTGGTAGGGCAAACCTTGGCTTATCGGTGATACTTGGTAATTCGGTGATACAGTATCACTGATACTGCTTTTTTTATTTTTGAAAATCGATAAATCGATGGCTGCTGTCAGTTTTGATGCTCGCAAATCTTAAATCCGGTTTGCCAGCGATTTAATTGCTTGCATTTCACTATTGTGAGCTCAACATAAGATAATAACGCAGTATCACCGAATTACCAAGTATAACCGATAAGCCAAGGTTTGCCCTACAATGTTTAACGCTGGTGGTTAGAATAAGTTTCTTTGTGCGACAAACTTGCACTAGATTGTCAGATATTATTAACAAGGGCTTTGTTGAATATACGTAACGCACAACGAAATATTTAAACTCAAGTAATTTTTATTCGGCTATCTACCGGTTAACAATATCCAATTATTTATTAAATTTTCACCCTTTAATAGTTCCGAATACTTAAGAGCCTGTTCAGATTTGCAAGAACCACACGGTTCAGAATCAAGGATAGCTACTCAAGAAAAATTACATGAAAATGTTTACAGCATAAACACGCGTATCTGAACAGTTCTTAAGCGGTCGTTTACCGGAAAATATATGATGGAAAATTGACGTAGATCTGCGTTAGCAGGAGACGACAGAAGCGGTTAGGTACGGTAGGCCGGGAATACATACCCATGCCTGTTAGCTCGCACGTTTTCATGCAAGTAGATTGCTCACTAGTGTCATACCTCTTTGTATGAAGAATGAATGGCGTACACGTGCCAGCTACTCGTCTGAAAATGTGCGAGCTACAGGCATGTATTTCCAGCTGTAGGTACGCTTAAAGCTGTAGGAACTTCATGAGTGCATCGTAGATGAGCCGGGGGGTGGCGGCGCCGCTGTCTGCCGTGTAACGCACGCCGCGAAGCGCGCCATCCTCGTTCCGCACAACCCCGTACTCCCCCACGATGAACCCGTCCGAAGTCTTCTCCTCCACTCTATACTTCCGGTACTGTCGTCCCTGCACCACGTACCCCACTTTGCAGCTTTCGTCTTTACAGTTCTCCGGTGACTTCTGGAGACCATGCATCCGGCCGTCACTGGATACGCTGTCTTTTTCATTGATTTCATAAAATTTTTCCGGTTGGTGCTCAATTATGTCGTACTCCGCGGGCTGCGCAGACGTAGATAAAGCAGGTGTCGTGGGCACTGAGGCGTCAAGGGTTGTTGGCGGCTGTGTTTGGTCCCACACAGTGGTCATCGGGTCGTTCTGTGGCGGCAGGTTTAGCGAGGCAGCCGGGCTGTAGAACTTGGCGGGTTCGCTGTATATTTTAGCTGGCTCGCTGTATATTTTGGCCGGTTCGCTGTACACTTTTGCAGGTTCGCTGTATACCTTGGCCGGTTCGCTATAGATCTTGGCGGGCTCGCTGTATACTTTCGCTGGCTGACTGTATATTTTCGGCGCTTGATTAAACATCTGTTGGAGGTCCGGAAATGCCTGAGGTGCCGGCTGACTGTGCTCATGGTAATTAGGTATCGGTTTGGGCGTGTCATGTGCTATATTAAAACTAACAGTTGTCAATCTCGGCCCCTGCCCCCTTTCACTCGACTGCGACAGACCTTGAATATAATTTCGCGAGGACGGCGACAGCGCTACTGATCTACCTAATGGTATATTAACCGTAGCTTCATTAAGTTCCTCATTATTTACATTAACGTTGCCTTGATCTACAACGTTAGTATCGTTTGGTATGATATTCATGATTTGCAGCTGAAATGGATGGACTGCTTCTAGATGGTTGGTTCCTCTCGCTTCTTTTTTGGAATGGAGTTGTTTTATAAACTCTATATTAGCACCTGCTAATTCAGATGTAATTTTTTCGATTTTTGTTTTGTTGCTCGCTTTGGTGTTCGGCTTGAGTTTTGCTGTGACAGGAGTTAGAGAAACTGGTTCAGCGACTAAGTCATCGAGGGGTTCTAGATTTCTTTGTGACTTCCCCGTGCCTCGGTCGATAGCTACCGATGACGTTATGCTTACAGATATCACCCCGCCATCGTCAGTTTGAGGGATGTCCTCGGGTTCCGTCGCAGTTTCCTGGTCGAAGTCATCGCTGCCGTCGTACACACCGTCTTCACGCACCGCTCGGGATGTCACCATTACTAACGGCAGTAGCTGGAATTGAAAAAAAGGAGTTTAATGAAAATGGCTTATTGCAGCGTATGAATATGAAATTATTAAGAACTTTAACTAGTTATAAAACTTATATTTAATTGAAAACATCATGAATTGCAGTAGGTACCTAAAAGTAAAGTATTTTTATGAAAAATAATTTATGATTATGTAGGTATGACATTGAATATTTAAATAATTTAAGATCCACACAAACTACCAGCCCGGCCATCAGTCATTAAATTATCATCTTGGTCCTACTAGTTATGTTGGATCTTCAACTTCATACTCGTACATTTGTAAGAAAAAGAACCTACAATTAAATTTATATCCATCACTAAAAAATGATTGAAAAAACCAGACCTTTTTAGACCAGATTCCTATGTTCTATTTATTTATTTTGGCTATAGATTTAGGTAACTACATCAGTATGTATAGTTTTCAGTGTTATAGGAAATTAACACACGCATAAGGCTTAAAATTCAATGACGTGCGCGATTCGATCATGCTTTTACCCAGCTATAGCCGTACCTACTTACCTAGTTTTGTTATGTTCATATTTATATAATTGAAAAATGTATTGTAATTATAATAAAGTAAATTAAAATTTCACGCCGAATGTTTTCACGCTCGAAGGTACTTAAGTTACTGAGTTACCTACATATGTATACATGATCACGATCCGGATACGAGCAATAACAGACATTAAATAGTATAAAGCATTAAGTAACAGCTGTAAAAAACACGGTTTGACCTGTTAAATTATGTGCTATTGGTTCTCCTGTGAAACAGAAAGTAGATTTTATATCACACAAGTATCACACGCATTCGAAATTGATGACGTACCGCATGCAGTATTTTAATGTCAATGTAAGCTGTTGTATCTACCTCGGGCATAATTTTATCCGACAAGTGCCAATATTTAAATACCGCCGCATTATTTTAATATAATGTTCTATGCTATTTGAACCGCCATCGAGGAGTAGGTATTCAACTAAAGTCAGGCAATAACAAAAACAGTAAATAAGTCAGCGATTCTATAAATAAAACAAGAAAACTAATATTTTCGGAGAATGTCTAGGTATTCATCAGGGGGTGTTGTATCATAGATACTTTTCCTTTGTTTTTTTTTCAGCACTTTTTTCGAAAACACTTAAATTTAGTAAATAAAATTATCTAATACGTTTTTCGTATGGGGCCGACAATCCATATTTTTTATTTTTTGTTGTAGTAGCAACACACACTATTTGTAAATTTCAGCTGTCTATATCAATCAAAGTTCTAGAGTTACAGCCCTGTGACGGACAGACGGTCAGCGAAGCTATAGTAGGATTCCGTTAATAACATATCTGAATCAAGGCTACGACTACGAATTTCTTTGTGTTAAATGCACAGAGCTAGTGAATTAGTGTTACATTTTCCTACTAGTTTATTTTTTGTGACTTAATTAAGCGGATAACGAAGCACTGAGAGTGTTCATTAGCCAGTTGGTCCGGGAGTAGTGCCCGGGTGGCAGTGACCGCGCGACGGCCTTGCACTGCGCGGGCGCAGGCTAGACCCAATCAGATGCAATCAGTGGTGCAAATCCACTGATATCGCATCAGTTTTTACAGATACTTACCAATCAGAAATGAGATTGAGGGGCTGTTTCACCATCCATTGATTAGTGTTAACTGACGGTTAAATGTGATGCCGTCTAAGTCTAGTCGAACAAAACAAATAGAGACGGCATCACATTTAACCGTCAGATAACACTAATCAATGGATGGTGAAACAGCTCCTGAATATCCATGAAAACTATCTATAACGCCATATTCACAATGCACAAAAAATAGTTCAAGTATGTAGATATGATTGTATATTTTGTGTAAGTAGGTAGGTATATACTATATATCGTCGCCCGATCATGAAATTCCTAGACATTTCATTATTTGGCACGCTAACATCGGAATAACCTTCCAAGCTCATCATTGTACCTAGTGACGTTTAACCAGAACGTTTAAGTAGGATACCGGAAACCAATAACCCGAAACTACATAGTCTTCGATATTATATATGTACAGTCAGCATCAAAAGTAGCTGGTTACTTTTGTACTTTGTCGTTTCACAGCCACGTACTTAGCGCCATACAAGACTGACAAATGTGCTAATGAAATGAAATGAAATATTTTTATTGCAAGGCCACAGTTAATAAGTTATGCACACTATGATCTGGCTTATAGGCATGCAAAATTTTAACATATTTATTATGAGCTACAAAACCTGCAAAAAAGTTAATAAACAATATGTAGATAAGTACCTACATTTAAACTGTACATAAAACAATTAAAAAGAAAAACTTAACACATTTAACATAAACATACGAATTAGTAGTTGTGTACCGGGTGTGGTCTGTAACATGATAATGATAAATAATCTCACTCAAACTGAACAACATTAGTTCAGCGACTTTTAAAAATAATTAGTTATTTAAATTTTTATTACTCTTTTAAGTTTATTCGAAGAAGCAATGCTTGATGTTTGTAGCGTGACAGGCGACGTCAGTTGTATTCTAGGATGTCATACAGTATTTAATTTGTATGAAAAAGGGAAAATCTAAAGACTCCATTATTTTTAAAAGTCGCTGAACTAATGTTGTTCAGTTTGACGAGTACGATCTATGTTTTAATTATTTGCTCTTATTACAGCCCACACCCTGTATACAAAATTACTATGTCACATTATTGTGACAGAGTAAATAAAACAATAAATTAAAAAAAAAAAACAAAAACCCGTCTGCCTTTAAAAATACTAAAAAGAAGGAAACAAGTCTAGTGGGCTAGAACTTTGTTAAGTAGCTAACTTAAAGTTCAACAGTCGGGACCCATTAGGTAAGAATTTTTGAGCGTCACGATTGAAATGGGTCCCGACTGTTGAACTTTAAGTTAGCTACTTAACAAAGTTCTAGCCCACTAGACTGTTTCCTTCTTTTTAGTATTTTTCAAGGCAGTCGGGTTTTTTGATTTTTAAAAATGTAATGTTTTATTTCACACTTTTCTGTGAAAATGATACATTAAAACGATTATATACATATATATATATATATTTAGAATGGGCTAATTATTAGCTTTCATTTGATACCCCACTCGATAGGTTTGAATAAAAAACATTTTTTGAAAACTTACTATTTGGCGCCAAAAATCAGCCACAGTGTCACTCGCGTCATTAAGACGAATCCAATGACGTATCATTTATAAAAATCGGTTCAGCCGTTGAGTAGTTACGAGAGGACATAGGAATAGACATACATACGCGTCAAACACAAAGCCCTCCTTCTTCGCAGTCGGGTAAAAAGTAACCAGCTACTTTTGATACTGACTCAAGATTAATGACTTTATTTGGTCCTGGCGCTTCGCCGGCCACTAGCGGCCAGCTCACTTTGCTCGCGCAGCTTGCGCGTTATGGTCGCAAGTGTACCTTACCTACCTAACCTAACACTCCTCGCTTCGCTACCTAATTTTCCTGACCCTCAAGTGACGTGAATTTGATCAGTGGTCAGGAAAGCAACTACTTTACGATATGCCCGTAATACGTAATTTGCATCGATCTGCCGTATTTTATTTTAGGTACCTTAGCTAGCACATCATGATATGCCTGGTCAACTCTTAGGCATCCATGAAATGGCAGTGTTTCATGATATGCCTAGAAATTCCATGATCTGGCCTGGCAGATGTTACGATCGGGCGACGATATATATATTCTTCACAAAAACAGTGTACCTAATAGTAATTTTCACACAATGGTAGATAGATAGTCATTTTCCATCAAGCTTTATTACAGCTTAATTCTGGACTTGGAGACGTTATCTTGCTATACACAAGTCATAAATACATATAGGTATAACTAAACATGACAAATCGTTTCACTTTTGCGGGGACACACAACATCGTATATTTTAATTTTTGTATTTCTTTTTCTTTTGTTTTATTTGTGTTTGATGTTAATTGTTGTTTTTTAGTTTTGTTTTATTTGTGTTTGTTGTTAATTGTTGTTTTTTAGTTTTGTTGTATTTGTGTCTTTGTGAATGTGAATAAATGTCTTCTATTCTATTCTATTCTACAATATTCATATTTTTTATTTTTAAAGACGTAGATCTCATGCCACAAAAAACATCGAAAACAAGAACACTAATTACTGGTTAGGGTCGGTATTTAGGTAGGCTTGGCGTCCAAAAGATTAAAATAAAACGGCAACAAGGATAAAGAAGTTATTTTTTATCTCAAGCTACGAGTCCTTGCCTACTCTCATCGGAATTTAGAGGCAAAAAATAACAGCATTCGGACTGACAAGCCGCATTACTTGGGCCGGTGCGCGCCCACCGACAGCGGAAGCAGACAACGTCATTTTGCTAGTGTCGTATACCTATGTGTACCTATAATTATAACGCGATATGATGTGTATCGAACCACCTACCCGAGCTTCTATTCGATACGTTACAAGTGATATGGCTGCGAAACGCCACCGGCGGTCGTATTGTCTAAGTGGCAGCCTCTGGTGATGCGGGTCTCGGTAATTGGGCCAATCAACTATTTTACCGACACTTTGGGCGTCTCCTGCGTTACCAAAATTGTCTCTGGCGTAACCAAAAAATCGTACTACCAACAAAATATTTCACGGTTTAATAGGTGGAACTAACGTAGGATGGCATATATTCATACACACCATATATTAAATTACAGAAAAAACATGTTTACATACAAAAATCTGCAATTGTTTGAAAAATGTCGCGGACAGATTAGTGTCGGTAAAAAAGTTGATTCGCCCATTTCCGTATGTGATGCTGCTTCTATTGATGACCTACGCCTCATTCACGCTGCTGCGATATCACTTGGGAGTATTGAATAAGGCTCCGATAACTCAAATCAAATGCAGTATTAGCTGTAGACATACGATAAAAAGCGTGTGGAATTAATTATATATAATTCTTTTCAACAGATAACCTAGGTATTTTGATATGATTAATATGTACCCACCTAATTTGTAAATTTAAATAACTGGCCTAATGCGAGTAGTACCGCAAATTTATAATGCAGCCAAAAAAAGTTTGTATATCTACCTCATATTTTCTCTCTGAAAAATAAGAAACCTAAAAAACTTGTTCAAACTTTAAAACCATCCATCACCTACAGAAAGTTACGGAAGGCCGTGCGAGGAAGTGATAGTTGCCTTCGAGCACTGGCGACTTAGATGCAGGCCGGGGTTGCCAGCGAGTACTATAAAAATTCCCCGTCATATTATTTACTTTTATTTATTCGGAGTATACTGCATCTTACTGCTAACGACTCTCCTCAACGCTTCCACTGCGTCTATTGACAATCTATCTCATCTGGCAAGTCTTTCTTAATTCAAAATAGATGTCCCGCCGTCACTGCCTAGGCCGCAGGGTCGCCATTTTGAGTTAGAATCATTTTCAACTTTTAAGCGATTTTAGCGATATAATACAATGTGCAAATTTTGATTTCCATTTTAAGTCCAATAGGACAAATTAAGTAAATTTCTATGCAATGTAACTAAGGTGTTTTGCAGTACTAATTAAAACTTGTCTAAGACGTTTAGAATCTGACACTTGGTTCGAAATTTTTGAGTTTCTAGTCCGTAAGTTCTCAAAAATGATGACGCCGCGAAAAACCTCAATATTTGTTCTTTACTGCGGGCAGAACTTCAAGATGGCAACCCTAAGCTAAAGCATGCGCTGACCTGCGCGCGCACCGTGGCAGTGAAAACCTGAAGGTCACATAACTCTATTCCGAAAAGCAATCTTTAATTGTAACTTTAACTTTAACCTAGCGCGGCCAATTAATCATTTGGTACTGTACTAGAAGCAATTTTAAAGTACCTATGGTATTGTATGGTGTTGTTGTTGTAGAAAAAAACTGCCGGTGAGAGTGCCTTTACGCTCAAATGTCCTTTACGCCCTTTGAGCCCCTTTCCTTTCAGCCTCAAGGTATCGATATGTGCGCCTTCAGGTCGATCTATAGTGGGTTATGCCAGTTATGCTGTGCTTTGTCTGTCTGTCTATCGATCACGTTATTCTTTTAAAGATACCATGTAAAGAGCTTTACTAAGACTAATGCTAAAAGGCTAAATACGCCAGCTCTTCAGCTATGACTATCAGAAGAAGTTTTACCTAAACCGAAATCTGATTGAACTATAGGTGGAGATATTGACATTTCCGTATAAACGGGATTAACCAGGTTTTGTTCATGTTTTGTTACTCGTAAAAAGGAAAATAAAACAATTTAAACCTAATAACGAGAATGACTTGAGTAAATATATTCTCTATTTTCATCCGCTCAGGTTGTTGGATATTGGGCCAATCAACTATTTTACCGACACTTTGGGAGTCTCCTGCGTTACCAAAAATGTCTCTGGCGTTACCAAAAAATCGTACTTCCAACAAGATATTTCATGGTTTAATAGGTTGAACTTACGTAGGATGGCATGTATTCATGTACACCATCTATTAAATTACAGAAAAAACATGTTAACTTACAAAAATCTGCAATTGTTTGAAAAATGTCGCGGACAGATTAGTGTCGGTAAAAAAGTCGATTGGCCCTATTAAGTATAATTTACCGTGTATAAAGCGTTTTCAAGGTTTCGTTTCTACCCACCTGCCACAATTTAAAGTAAACGTCCGAGTGCTCGACACGCTAATACCCAATAGACGACACCCTGCTGTCATCTCTATTGCTAATGACATAAGATTGAAGATGCCAAATATTGGGACAGTGACGAGCACTCGTACGTCTACCTTACTAAAATGTATAAAATACAAAATAAATATTTCTGTGCGTGCGCTAGTGTGGAGATTTAATCGAATTATTGCAAGTCTTTTCGTTACTTAGGTGCTAAACTAGCCTTATCCCGCGGCTTTGTCCGCATTATAGAAATATAATGCATGCAATGTATAATGCCCTTAGCTGTTGTATGTGCTCGTAAAGTAACAAACATCCAAACATCTTCACAAACTTTCACATTTATAATATTAGACAGGATAGGATAGGATAATTGGAGTAGGTACCTAAACTAATCGTCGACGATAGTCAATCTTTCTGGTATGTTGTCTAATGGCCTTGTCTTATATAGTAAATAAAGGAAATTTCCAAGTTATTTGTGCATGGACGTCTTTAAAATTGTACAGTTGAGGAAACAGAAACACGTACCAGGGTGGAACCTTTTCATAATCAATTTCGCTATGATTTCTTTGACAAATGTATATATCTTCATGACATTAGTATGCAACACATAGGTTCCACCCTGGTACGTGATTCAACTTCGTCGACTGTACCTAAGCAGGTTTTAATCTTATACCGAATGGGATTTGTGGAAGATTATTTACCAGGTATAAGCATATAGCTGTAGGAAAGTTATGATACTGCTTCTACGATAGACTGGGCCATGTTTGACCGGCTTTAATAGTGAACCTAAAGCCCTTGACATACTCTAGTCATGGCAGTTATAGATCATTTTAGCGTAGGAAGAAATATGTTATCAATTGTTATCCCTTCAGATCCGGGTCAGAAACTACCTGATTATCTATAGGCACCTTACTACTTAATTTACCGTTATGTAATACCGGGTGTGGCCTGTAATATGAGCAAATAATTAAAACATAGATCGTACTCCCCAAACTGAACATATTAGTTCAGCGACTTTTAAAAATAATTCGTTTTTTAATTTTTATTAAGTACACTTTAGTTTCTTCGAAGAAGCAATGTAAAGCAAAATGCTTGATGTTTGTAGCGTGACAGGCGACGTCAGTTCTCAGTTGTGTTCTAAGATGGCATACAGTATTTAATTTGTATGAAAAAGGGAAAATCTAAAGACACCATTATTTTTAAAAGTCGCTGAACTAATGTTGTTCAGTTTGACGAGTACGATCTATGTTTTAATTATTTGCTCGTATTACAGGCCACACCCGGTATAATATACCAAATAAAAATTGAAACGACTCCAAAAAAATAAGAAAATATTTTTCTACCAGCATGTCGGTGCCTCCGCACGAACCAGCAGAAGTGGACCTATAGTCGTCTACTAAACCTACATTGCTATCTCTATTGGACATCTATTAGGTACTCCTGTTGACTCGTGCTGAGGCAGACTTGAAACTGGAAGAAAATTATTTACTTACATGACTTTTGGACTCTGTTAAATTTTTTGTTACTTTTAATACTTTTGTATTTTTTTTCTTCGTTTGTTTTTAAACGCATTCACTGCCACCTGACTTCCACAGGTGCCACCGACGCACATGTGCGTTCAAGATGTATGAATAATTATGACAGCGGGACTGGATGAACTTCCGAAAACGCATATATGCGTCGGTGGCAGTGAATGCGTTAATTTTATTTTGGTTGCTACAAGTGAGTAGTTCAGTTTTAAATGCTTTTCTTAACTAACTGATAAAAATACAACACGAATACCGATGTCCGTTGCACTTTCGGTAGTCCAGTTAACATTATTTATCTAAAAACGTGTAGTTATTTCGGGTAAAGAACGTTTCTGACGCTAAAGCCTCATGAAGGCCGACCACTACTAACTGCGTCTGGCCATTCGACAATAAGCGATTAATCCGAATTATTAAAATGATTTGGGTGACTTTTCGACTTTAGTACTTATATTAAGTGACATTGACTTTCGTGGCTCAACTTGTTAAGTAATAAATTATGGGAACAGGTTCGAAGTGCAGGCCGTGCAGTGTATGAAGGCTATAGGTCATATACTTTTAACGGTAAGTAAGAGCTATCCATAAAGTACGCCCCACCAATTTTGGCTCCCCCCCCCCGTGTCACACGTACTTCTATGAAAATTGCAATTATTTTGTTCCTATGTCACAAACCTGACCCCTCCCCTCCTATATGTGACTCAAAAGGCGTCGTGAAAAAAAAGACCAAATGTAAAAAAAAACAAAATTGATTGATATAAAATTGTCAATGGATTTATTGACTCGCCATACCTTCTTTCTAAGATTTCGCTACGTTGCCCAGAGCGTCGAACTCGCTCCTCCAAATTATTCTCCATTCCCTTTAGCGGTACTGCTTATGCCAGAAACAGACTTCTCGTTCAAGCATGCAAGAATTATAACACTCAATTTCCCGATATTTATATTTTCAATATGAGCTTGCAATAATAATAATAAAATATACATAATAAGATCATTTATGTGGTTTTTGTCTTGCCTGAACAGCATTTTATGTTTCTTATTATATTAATAGTGAAAACTGTTGTAGCTATTGTAATATTTTTATCTTTTATCATCATCATCATCATGTCAGCCGAAAGACGTCCACTGCTGGACATAGGCCTCCCCCAAGGCTCTCCACTCAGACCGGTCTTGTGCTTTCCGCATCCACCGCGATCCCGCGATCTTAACCAAGTCGTCGCTCCATCTTGTTGGAGGCCTACCGACAGCTCGTCTCCCGGTCCGCGGACGCCATTCGAGAACCTTCTGGCCCCATCGGCCATCCGTCCTGCGAGCAATGTGCCCCGCCCACTGCCACTTTAGTTTCGCAATTCTTCGGGCTATGTCGGTAACCTTAGTTCTACTGCGGATATCATCATTTCTAATTCTATCCCGCAGAGAAACCCCGACCATAGCCCTCGAGCATTGTCTTTTATACTATGTATTATTTCAAGCTGTTTGTTTTCCTAAAATAAATAAATACATTTATGAAATAAGAGTGAAAAAGACGTCGACGCGTTGGCAGGCGTCGGCGGAGCCGATCCGAGTCCAACTGAGCCGAACCATGCTCTTATTGCGTAGACATAAAGATTTTTTCTAGCGACTTTTGCCGATTCCGCGTCGTTGGATGTGTGCGAGGAGACCCTAAGAGGTCTCGGGGGCACTTGCGTATATATACGAGTAGGTAGCAATAGCATAACTGAGAGATACTTACTGCTTTACTCAAGTTTGCTTACCGAAAGTTCGCAGTACCTACCTAATTCATCACTTGAAACGTTTTAAACGTTCAACTTGCAATTTGCAAGTTTTATTTTTTCAACTGTAAAGATAAGCGAAAAAACGAAGCAGTAGCCTCCGCCTTTTAAAACCGATGCAAGATAGACGGCCGCCGATAATTGGCAATAATTGACTAACTAAATGGTTTCAGTGGCTTTAGTGCATTAATTAGGTATATTCTGGAAGGAATTATATTTTGAAATTTAGAACATTATAAGTGAAAAAAAATACCCGTTGTATGTAGTAGTAACGGGTTCGTATACAGAAGCCAACGCTTCATTAGAACAAGAGCGTGTCGGAAACGCCCGAAATAGGGTTCCGTTCGTATTTTACACGGAATCTTCCATAGTTTAGGTATATTTTATACCTTAGGCTGCTATTTACTCTTAAATTACTAATAGTTCTCAAGCAAACTTAACCGTTATAGTTTTCCTTGAAAGTTTGATATATTTACTACCATCCTGATTTTTTTAAAATAATATATAGTTTATATATATATCCGTGCAAAACTACAGCTTTCTAGCATTGATAGTACCTGAGCAAAGCGGCGGACGGACGGACAGACAGACAGACAGATAGACAGACATGGTGAAACTATAATATAATCATTTATATCGTTTAAACAAATTATTGTTTAAGATGACGAGCCGTCATAGTGACGTTTTATTTTTTGACACTAATAATGTTATTAGTGACTACCGACTGACCCCGACAAGCTTGCTAAATCCTTAGCATGTTATATTAATTCCGTATTCGGAAATCACCCCCCCTCCCCCGGCCCTGTTAGGACGACACCTTCAAGCGCGAATGTGTCTTTAAACTACCTACACCGACAATAGAGAAGCAAAGTAGTCTATCATTTCTACATCAAAATATAAATCGCTTCACTGGCAAAATATTAGATTTAGAATTACTCTCTGAAAAGTTAAACTTAGATATTATCTGCTTAACAGAAACCTGGCTAAAAAAAGATTCAATGCAATTTAATGTACATAATTATGCAATAGCCAGCGCCTTCTGCAGAGAATCTGCAGCAGGTGGCGGTCTCTCATATTAGTGAAAAATGGTTTAAAGTTCAAAGAACGCAAAGACCTGTCCAGCCTTTCTGTTGAACGTGTATGCGAGATCGCTTCTGCGGAAACGGAACAGTATTTAATTTTATGTATATATAGACCACAAACTCGAGTATTCCTTTGTTTATAAATACTATGGAAGATGTTCTAAGGAAATCAGTAAAACGTAATAAAGCGCTGGTGGTCTGCGGGGACTTTAATATCGATATTTTATCACAATCCGTTGAAAAAGACCAGTTTATTTCTGTTTTAAAATCTTTTAATTTAAATTTCTTATTTAATGAACCCACCAGAGTCACAACCACTTCGGCCACATGTATTGACAACATTTGGTTAACTTGTAAGTATTTAGAAAAAGCTGTTATCAGTGGAGTACGATCGGATCACAAAGCTCAAACAGTGAAGTTACCTCGGGCTAGGGGCGGTGTTAATCAAACCATAGAAATTAGGCCGTTGAACAAACAAAGACTTGACCGTCTCAAAACAAACATCGCGCAAAAAGTAAACAATTTAAAAGTAAATACTAAAAATCCAAACGAAAATTTCAAGATATTGTTAAATACTGTATGCGAGGAATACGATAAAACGTGTAGTAAAAAACGTATTAAAATAGGAAACAAACTATCATTCAATGAATGGGCTACACCCGGAATACGTAGGAGTAGGGACGTCTTATATGATCTTTATGATAAGAAATCGTGTACCACTGATGAACGTTTCCACCAGTATGTCAGGGATTATTCAAAATTATTCAAAATTATATGTAATAAAGCAAAAGCAGCCCATGTAACTAATAAAATTAAGTCCTCTGATGATAAAATTAAAACAGTTTGGAAAATTATAAATACTGAAACCGGTCGACGTAAGAACGCGGAGTCCTCTATATCATTAAAGATTAACAACGTATTAGAAACGGACGCGGTTAAAGTAGCTAACGAGTTTAATACCTACTTCTCTAAAATCCCCATCGAAACGACAAAATGTCTCGCGTCTTCCTCAAAGTTAGCTGAATCGCTCTTAAAACAAAATGTATCTATTCCAAACTTAAGTAATTTTAAATTCACGCATGTCTCTCCCTGTGACATCATTAAGACTTTTAGATTATTGAAAGTAAAAAAAACGGAAGACTTGTGGGGCGTCTCAGTTAAGGTTCTACATTCCATTTTAGATGTCGTTGCTCCAACTTTAGCATTTATATTTAATAGCTGTATAGATGAAGGCGTATTTCCAGATTTGATGAAATATAGTAAAGTAGTTCCTATTTTTAAATCAGGTGATAAAGATAATCCCTCTGATTATCGTCCTGTGTCCATCCTATCAGCGTTTAGCAAAATATTCGAAAAAATAATGCTGACGCAAATGATCTCGCATTTTAATACCCATAAAATCATGCATCCACAGCAGTTCGGATTCACAAAAGGCAGGTCTACTACAGACGCGGGTCATAGTTTAGTTAAATTCATATTGCAAGCTTGGGAGGAATCACATGACGCTATAGGTGTATTCTGCGACCTTTCGAAAGCTTTTGATTGTGTGGATCATGATACTTTAATTTGTAAGTTAAATTTTTATGGCATTCGTGGCCTCGCTTTAGAACTCATTAAATCTTACCTCACACAAAGAAAGCAAAAGGTAGCGATTAACGGAACGGTATCGGAGGGATCTGTGGTCGAAATGGGAGTGCCTCAAGGATCCATTCTTGCCCCATTCCTGTATCTTATTTATGTTAATGACCTTACTTATATGGTAAGCCAAAAGTCGGGTATAGTTATGTTTGCTGACGACACGTCTTTACTGTTCAAGGTTAGTAGAAAAGATACCGACTTCATTGAGCCCAATGAAACCCTGTCCGTGATATCCGCATGGTTTGCTGCCAATAATTTGTTACTAAATCCTAAGAAAACTAAATGTATTAAATTCTCGTTGATAAATTCATCTAGCTCGAATTCAGTTTCTAATATAAAGTTAAATGGTCAAACTATTGAAATTCTAAACTACAGTGGGGACCTCACGTCACAGCAATCGCGGGTAGATTGAGCTCTGCTGCTTTTGCAGTTTGGAAAATACGGCAGCTAACCGATGTGGCGACGGCACGGTTGGTGTATTTTGCTTACTTTAATAGCATTATTTCGTACGGCCTTATTTTATGGGGATCTGCTGCAGACATTGAGTCAATTTTTATCTTACAAAAGAGAGCAATTAGAGCAATTTATAATTTGAAGACGCGTGAATCTTTAAGATCTTTTTTAAGGAAACAGATATCCTAACCCTGCCGTCGCTTTATGTTTTTGAAATAATCATGTATGTTAGGAAGAACATATGTGATTTTCCCACTAACGTCGATAAGCCAAGGCTACTAGAAACACAGGGAAGCTTAAAGTTCCATCTTACAGACTGGCTAAAACCAAAAAGTCTTTTCTGGGAAATTGCATACGTTTTATAATAAAATTCCAAAAAATATTATAAATGAAACGGATACAAAATTCAGATCTATTGTCAAGAAGACATTAATATCAAAGGCGTATTATAAAGTTAATGATTATATCATGGACAGGGATATTTGGAAATAATTCCGATCCGCATTAGCGATCCCTTCAAATAGCGAACCTACTGTGTTAAAAATAAAGTTGTGTTAAATACTTGTGATGTATACATATCATTTAATAATATTGTAAATCTGTTTTAAAAAAAAATATATATATATACCTCGTTGAGTTTCTTGCCGGATTCTTCTCAGCAGAGGTTTTTCCGAACCGGTGGTAGATTTTTTTTTGACATTCATAAGTGCTTGTTAGAGCCTAAATTGAATAAAGATATTTTGACTTTGACTTTGACTATAAGGGTTCCGTTTTTGCCATTTTGGCTCCGGAACCCTAAAAAATGACTTCAGTCCCTTATCAATTATTCTATGCACTAGGTACTACATACAATAGGTACAGATCGTTTACCTACGTAAGTTTCCACCTGGTCTATCTGGGTTGTTACTTCTTAGAAAGCCAACCTTAAGAACTCTGGATAACTATGTGCGTCTGTTAAGAATTCTCTGGAAGGAATAGTCATCTCGATTCTGGATCCTGGAACTGGATTAACTGAAAACTGAGAATGCCTCTGTCTGACACCTGCTTGCAGCGCGTTATACCTACGCAATACCTTGGACGCATTGCTCGCAGAAATGCTACCAAGATGGAACGTCTAATGATGACAGGAAAAGGTGGGAATTAAAGATACTTATTTCTGAAGACCAGGTTTTAGATAAGGCTAGGCACAGAAATTCCTAAGAACATACATAAGTACAACTTGTTGAAACAAGACCTGTAACTATGTTACATACTGTAGTACCATTGGTAGACTTCTTCCTGTCTCAGTTGGATAAGAAGAAGACGAAGGAGGTCTTTTAGCATATCCGCGAAGCAGCTCGGGGTCGATTACAAGGATCCAAGTTTATAATTAAGTTACATGTAATTTAAATTAATCGTCTAGCCGAGTTCATTGAATCTAAAATGATCACCAGAATAGTTTAATTTGTAGGTATTTTTTTTACAACCTAATCACACGGTCTAGTTTCAGACGCTTGCAATAAAATGTACCTACCTACTTATTAACATTTGCAACATAAGGTTTATGTTGGAGCATTATTGTGAAGAAAAATGCTTCTTTGTCTTTACAATTTATTGTGCTTATAAAAGTTCGCATAGGCGGGCTCCAGGGCTATATGAGGCGAGGAAACCAGTTCTGATTTACCAGATCGTGCGGTATTTTAACATCCAATGCAAATAAATCGAGCGATGATAACGAACTTGATCTCAAAGAAATAAAGGCGAGATGGGGATCGCAGTCTTACAGAACTGACAGTTGTGATGTATACGTACTGATGTACTTGAACCAATCGCTAAGCCAGTTATTATTGACTTTGATACTATCACTATTATGTACCATCCACTTACATACCTATCCCTTCTCATTTGTTCTAATTTTTCTTTTGAAATCGAAGCAGTATTTTTCGCAGAAATAAAACATTCACACTACTTAAGTATTTATTAAGTATTTATTTACAGCCTCAAATGTGATTTCAGTATCAAAAAACCATCTTGCTTTTCTCAATACTTTTTAGGATGCCTCACTTACTTATACCTAGGCATCACTAGGTGACCGAGCTTCAGCCGGACTATTAAAACTTGATGATACGCGTTTTCATAGAGTACCTACCTAAGACCTGGATAGATCGATTGTTTACTGCGTTGATGGTGAAATCGTCGCAGCCGTGCCGTTTCCACGATTCCCAAAAAAAAAATAGATATTGACCATTTAGGCACACACGTTAGTAGGTACATACTAACAACTATATCATTATTAGGTATGAATCTAGGTATTTTTACGCGGGTAATGATTAATGTACTGTGATTAGTACGGGCAATTAGCTTTCCTTGATGCGTAACAGTATCAGTTTACAATCGTGGATCTCTATAATCATATTTAGGCCGATTTATTTTATGTTAATGCAAACGCACATTGTTCTGGCGACTTAAAGCGTATATAGGTGAAAAACGTAAAGGACCCGTTGTATTGACGTTACAAATCAGAAAAATGACTTGAGCTCCATGTCAATTCTGTACTAAATACAACAGGTCCTTCACCTACTTAAGTTTTTCACCTATACAACCGTCGGCATAGGCAACCATAGCTGAACAATGGAAAGTTGTCACTATTGTCGTTCCAATCGTTTATTTAACTTTTGACAGCTCGAGTACCTACTAATTAAAATGATGCGTTACTGATTCGATTTCTTTTAACAATCGATTTTATTCCTGAAGAAGTTTTAATCGATTTAACACATTCATATTTTATTTTTGCTCAACATTTTGCATTGTTTTATAAACATTCACAGGTGTTTAAGTTACTTTATCTCACATATTAAAATAAACCATTTATGTTCAGTTAATATGTTTATCACTTCCGACGGTAATTTAGTAATTTTGTCAATTATGAAGCGGCAAAATTGGACGCGGCAGCGACGCCAGTGGTAGGTATAATTAAAAATAGTACTACAGTGCCTATTTTAGTTAATTTAACTTTTTAATCTCAAAGGCATATTAACTAATGTATTTATTATTTTAAAATGATTTTGATATAAAATATAATCACAATAATTTTAAATGACTATGTTTTATTTATAAAATCGATTTACGTCAAAACGGTTTTTATAGTCTATGGTCATTCATTACGAATGGGAAATCACTAAGTGGGCGGTACCCGTCCATGAAGTACGGTATTCTCTGTAGTACATTGTACCGAAAATTATTGTAAAACTTCACGTGCGTGATCTGTCAAAAGTTAAATAAAAGATTGGAACGACAATAGGTAGGTATATCTATATAGTTACCTAACCTACTTTGAAAGATCCCATCTGAAACCAATAATATAATAATATTTTTATAAAGTTCACCCAGAAAAGTTATCGATATTGAGATACGAGCATTTTTAGAGTAAATAGTGACGAAATGTAGCCGCATGCCACATTTGCCACAGCTACGTCTGTTAGGTGTAGTTATTAACCGTATGAACTAAAATGTAAATTGAGCTTTAATTGAACTTGCTGAAAATCCTACAATTATTTTAAATGCGAAACTTGTGAGTGCTTATTTCACGCTCAAACGGCTGAACGGTTTTAGTTGATATTTGAAATGTAGACAGCTAGGTTTCTAAAATAACACAATGCATAAGTTACTTTTATTCCGATATTCCTACGGGATTAGGATATACATACATACTTTATACCTATGCAACCAAAATCCTTAATTTTCAACCGCTAAGTCTAGCGACGCAGAAATGAAGTGTGAGAATTTTAATTCAACTGCCAGACATGGTTCAAGTCGCATTGAAATACTAGTTTCTTTGTATTATATGCATCAACTGTTATCTAGACCCGCTGTTGGACGTCTTATTAGGCTGTCTACTTAACTCGTCAAATTTGCAAGTTAACTATCGCCACTTAATTAAAAAGAAATGCCGCCTTTGTTTGTACCCGTTGTTTGTCCGAGCAAAATTGTAACAATTAACATTCGTATCATCGCTCAAAGGCTGCACAAGAAATACAACTCACGGATCGATACATGCGTCCTTGTCTGACCAGGCCTTTAAAAAAGAGACACCTATCGATGAATTATGAGAATGACTATGCGCTGTTGTCATGTGGGTGCATACAACAGGAAGTAGACCAGTTTCGCCCTCATCTGAAGCGATTCGTTCTGCGCTCGCAACTCGCGATCCAGTTTGATAAAGATCACACTGACATTTTAGGGTTTAAAGCATCCGCCATTATTATTAAGCGTTTAACGAAGGCACTGCCCACTTGCTGGGGCCATGTTATTGCAATATTTTATTGGACTTGTAATGACCAGAGGAATAATTAAGCTTACATACAGGGAGATTCTGTAGACAGACGCGATCAGTACAGCTATAAGCCCCAGCCAAGTTACTAATAACTAGCTAAGATTGGTTTTTGGAGTCTTTTTGTATTTTTTATTTCAACTCCAAATTTTTGTTACTTTTCCGGTCATCCCGTAAAATATATAAGTATCGAAAGTATACTGAGCGGCAAAAAATCTGGCCCTCAAATGTATGCAAAAATAGGTTATTTTGTATGGAGAGTGGGCCAAATTTTGTGCCGCTGAGTATACAAACTGAAACATAGATGCACAGAAAAACCAGAAAAAGAGACCAGCACTGGGAATCGAACCCAGGTCCTCAGCATTCCTTGCTGCGTGCCATACCCCTACACCACCACTGGACAGGTGTACAGACACAAATTTCTCCTATGCACATTTTCCCGGGAGTAAGACCAAGCTAGATTGATTACTCGCTCCTGAAAACCATCAGCAAAATTCATTGAAATTGTTAACCGTTTCCAACATCCCGAAATAAATAAAATTCATAAAAATCGCTCGATAAACAGTCTAAGTACAAGTAGGTGTTAGATAAATTCAAGTTTTTTGATCCAAAACGCGGAAAATTTCGTAAGAACCAAACTAACCACAGTAAAAAAAACAAGAGACATTTACAGGTCAATTTCATGCTCAATCAAACTAACAAAACCTGCCGAAGTATTCTGGATTAATTTAAGACACCTGTATAGCGCCGAAGATTGTGCCTGCCGTGGTAATTAGTTTGAGTATGTATAAAGCTGTGGAGATAAACAATAAAGGAAATGTGCTAAAGACTTGCGCTTTAATCAACAAGACTCTGATTTACACGAGAATATAATGCAGTTTTTAATTCTTTCTTATAACGAAGCGTCGACCAGACAATCTAGAGCCAACGTACAAGGTACGTAAGTCCTAATTACTTGTTTATTTGCTTATACCGATATTAGACAACAAAGCGCGCATAAATGTATTATCTGATAAGACTCTATTTCTTGAGATAGAGTCTCTAGAGCCGGTAGGACGTGTCAAATATTTTTGCACGCTCCGCTGAGGCAGATATTATTAATGCAGGTGAGGTAACTGCACTATACCATATCATTTTTTTGATTAAAACTGTTATAAAGTTATACAAGAGGTACACAACACAAGCGATTTTACACGGCTAAACATTTCAACATGTTTTTTTGAAAAAAATATTTATTTCTGAATAACTTGGAAAAAATCATTTCAAAATAAAACCGTGAAAATAAAAACGAAACTGGAAAATTTAATTTCCAGGAATAAATGAATGTAAACTATACTTCTTACATTTTTTTTATTCTAAATAAATGTAAATTAAATACCAAAAAGCAATAAGTATGGAAGTAATCGATCAGTGGGTTGAAATTAGATTGCGAGATTTGACCAAACTGAATAACAATCGACGCTAAATATAATGTTTGCGAAATGTGTTTCCAATTGACAGATGTTTTGTCAAAATGCTAGACGACCTTGATTTGACGAATTTGAATATGCCTAGTTAATCGGATAAAAGAAATTTCTGTCTTGCAATTTCGATCAACCAACATAACACTTATTTATCATCTTATTAAAATTATAATTCACTTCGAAGTATATAGGACAGCCGGTGAAATTAATGTCACCACAGAATAAGTAATTGTCTGTCACTAATCATCATCAGCCTATAAAACGGCTGGACGGATTTAGATGAAATTGATATCGTCTGAAATAAAACATACCTATATGTAGGCCACTTTTAATCCCGATATTCCCACAGGACAGAATAGGGATAAAATCTACAAATTTCAATCGGGCTTAGAATTATAAAATTATGCACGGTGATTTTTAACGCAACATCAACGAGATTTATTAAAGTCCAGGAATTGCTATTCAACTGTAAGATCCATGTGTGGATTACGCGCGCGACAGTGTTGCCACCTCAGATTTTTTTACCTTAACGCTACGCGAAAGTACCCTCAATTAGGCAGTTAATTTTTTTTACCCTAATTTTTTTTAAATAAAAACTAAGCAAATAAATGTAATTTATTAATAAACTAATATTTATTTATTTATATTATATTTATTTTTATAATTTGCAAAACTTAAATCTATTATTACAGGCATGCCCAATGCGATAGACAAGTCAATATTGTAATTCTAGCCTTGCCTACAATTAATAGCTAAACTACTACACCGTTTCGAAACATTCTTGGCTTCTATAATCATGTGCAGTATTTTTTTTCTTGAAATCGTACATCTCATTCGAAAAATTTTACCCTAAAAAGTACCCTAAATTTTGAATAAAATACCCTAAGGTAGTTGTTGAGACTCCTTTCTATATATTCAATGTACTCTGTGGAGGCTCCCCCGTTTCTGTAGCACGTCCGGTATGTTTGCCGCCGCTAGTGTAAGATAATTTCTACGCCATTATGCTTAAGACAGTGTCAATTTTATAACGAACTAGATGGTTTCCAAGTATAAATATTTGCATTGTCATATTCTTCTTGAATATAATGCCATTAATTTTTCATTCAATATAATCAACGTAGCTACGCGAAGTAAAAACAAACATGGTAATGAGAACTTAATTCTTAAATGGTTTCTGGTAACGTACGACATCGACAGTCGATGTTGTTGATTGCTTTTGAACCCAGTTGGTCTACCTATGACTTAAATGAAGAAATGAACTGAACTTAAGTTTTACATACCGGGTGCGGCCTGTACCCAAAACGAGCAAAAAATTAAAACAGATCGTCCTCGTCAATCTGAACAACATTAGTTCAGCGACTTTTAAAAAGTAATGGAGTCTTTTATTTTCCTTTTTTCATACAAATTAAATACTGCTATCAATATACGCCATCCTAGAACACAACTGCGTCGCCTGACACGCTACATACATTGCTTCTTCGAATAAACTTTAAAGTGTAACAAAAATGAAAAAACGAATTATTTTTAAAAGTCGCTGAACTAATGTTGTTCAGTTTGACGAGTATAATCTATGTTTTAATTATTTGCTTATATTACAGGCCACACCCGGTACCTATATATACACATACCTACACACATTTTGCTCAATAAATGTATTATTTTGCACAATGAATGAATTATTTTCGTCAGAGGAAGGAACTGCTTATCACTAGTACTTACTACCTAAGCAGCTGTGTTATGAAACAGTTATGAGTTAGCGGCCTTGGGTTGCGGCGTGTGATCTAGTAAATGAGGAATAACATTCGAGACTTGCCTTTGCTGGCCAACCGCATACTACCTAGCAGCTAGGTTGGTAACTAATAGGTCCTAGCTGATACCTAAAAGTAGGTAGGTACCTACCTATATCTGTGTGTGATCCTGATAAGGGTTTCGCTTTTGGGCATTCACTTTAAATGACGCATTTTTTTTTCAGAATTTGGTAACTTTGGGATTCTTTTTACTCAGAATCGTAATAGCACTATTGATTTGGACGAAGAAAAAAGTGTCCCCATTTTTCGTCAGTTTTGTGACTTTTTTTGATACAATTTATAAGAGTTGTGTGGACACAAATTCTTTATGGAAAATTGCCAAATTGGTGTCATTTCTTTTCTTCGTCAAAATCAATGTGAGCTCGTTATTCTGAGTAAGAAGAACCCAAAATTACCTTTATACTGAAAAAAAAAATTAGCGTTATCCTTTTTCCTTTTGAGAAACGAGTTTAAAAAATACCGTGGTACAATTACCTACTGCACGGATATAAAACTATAATAGGTACAACATATTATACTCTTCGAAGCGGGCAAAGGGTCTTTGGGTTTATGTATAGGTAGGTACTCGATTAACTCTAGGGCGGGCAGTTTAAGTAGGTACAATAATTAAGGTTAGGTATTTATATTTGAGATATCTCATGAGTGTTTAATAAAAACATCGTGAGGAAATCTACACCTGCGTAATAGCATAATATAATCAGACAAACCGTTCCACTATAAAGTACCTACGTAAAGCAAGACAGTACTGCTCGATTCCCTTTCTAATTATAAGTCCGCCGAATAAAAGATACTGTACGATAAAAAGAAAAAAACTTAGTACCACCTAGCAGTCTTGTTGGAGATAGGTGCTCGCATACATACATATATCGCGTACCTGGCGCCTGAAAAGGTTTGGTCTAATAATAAAGTAAAGCTTACGAGAAAGGTTCGATTTGACACAGCGTCAGCATACCGATTTGTTTAAAGGATTCATTAACGTAAGTGAAAAGTACCTAAATAAAAAAAATACAGAGTATTGGATACATACTTAAGCCCTGTTCCGGATCATTAAAGAAAGTCAATCAATCACCAGACACTGACGTTATCTTAAACTATGAACCCCTAAAAGGCAAACAAAAACAATTTCATCACATTTCTTTCATCGACATAGTCTTTCATACGATCTAGTTTAGTAACAAATAAAAATAAATAGATTCTTACCAGAAATAGCATCCACGTGAATTCGTTCCTCATCTCGCACCAGAATGGGAATACACCTGATACTACTGGATTGATAACGACATGTCCACTCTATCAGGGATTTGTAACAAAGGCATCTTGGATGGTACTAAATCTTATTCTACACGATTCGCTTCGACAACATGGTAAAATGGTTTAAGTTCCACGCAAAAGGCTCCTGGCCACATGTAAAACTAAGCGAAGTCTTCAAGCCCTATATTCGAATTTCGAATTGGCAGAAGCGGTTCACTTCTAGTACACGTGTGCCTTGCGCGCGCGCCGCGGTCAACTACGCCGCTCAGCAATCCTACAATGACCTTCCCAATTAAGAATTAATTCATTACTGCACTTTCTTAGGACACGTCAGCTCTAGCAATGCACGAGAGTAAAATACATATAATTTTTAACATTACATACTTTATTAAAAAAATTCGACAACATTAAAAATAATTCAAAAACAATTCAACAGTCTACTCTTAATTTCTTCTTGAAGTAAAGAAAATGAGAGATTAATGTAATTAAAAGCCAGTTCTAATTTTCTGGGTTTGGGTCGCTTGCACAATTGCTTAGTCCTGGAGGTTTAGTGGCCGTAGTAGGGGTCGTGGTGGTACACCGGCGCCGGCGCCGGCGCGTATTGCGGCTGAGGCTCGTACGCGACTGGGTAGGCGGGGGCCTGGAACAAAGAACCAATAAACATCTAGACAGCATTACTGGAATGATATCCCGTAATAAAGTAAAGAAAGCGTCTGTAAAAATTAGCGTCACATGACTAAAAACAGGGTTTTTTGGAAAGTAACTAAAAATGAACTAAAATAATTTCCTTGCTCACCCGCAAGCAAGCAAATGCAAATGCATGCTTGCGGGTGAGCAAGGAAATTATTTTAGTTCAATGATATGGACCTCCGCAAAGTAACGCCTGATTCAATAAATTAAGTAACTAAAAGTCATAAGTAGGGGAGAGCAGGTAGGCTTCGTACAGAGGGAGCATTCGTACAGTAGTCATATCTTCACTACCAATACACATTGATGCGATTGTATTTGTGTGCGTGACTCCCACTCACACGCATAGGCAGACCGCGGAGCGGAGCGGCATTGCGGCGGCCAGCTTCGTCAGGGCAGATCGAAACGTGTTTTCGCTCCACATAAGTAATTTTTGGATTCAGTTTTGAATGCGTTTATCTCTAATAACTTTTTCTCAAATCGCTTACGTGATTATCCATGGGTTATATGTTAATGCTCTAGTTTTTCGTGTTAACGTTATTTTTGACATAATCTTAACGGGTATTTTTATTGTGATTTAATTTGTTGCTTTTTTGTGTTGGGGCGCCTTCGTTCATTGATGAGTGGGGTAGATTCGTACTGTACGAATGTACCCCGCGTTAATATTTATATATTCTTTTATTGTTTCCGTGTCATGCCTCGAATATACGTAAATTAAAAAACCGGCAAAGTGCGAGTCGGACTCGCGCACAAAGGGTTCCGTACCATTATCTACTCAACATTAGACGTTAGCAAAAAAATGGCAAAGAATCAAGTTTGCTGTATGGGAGCCCCCTTAAATATTTATTTTATTTTTTATTTTTTTTATTCTTAAAGGGATTATACAACTAAAAATTCTGTGAATATTTCAAGCGTCTACCTGTTGCCGTTATTAATATCAAGCAAAAACACAGTAAAACAATCACGTTTGTTGTATGGGAGCCCCCCTTAAATATTTATTTTATTCTGTTTTTAGTAGTTATTGTTATAGCGGCTACATAATCTGTGAAAATTTTAAGTGTAACTATTACGACTCAAGAGAGACAGCCCTGTGACAGACGGACGGACAGACAGACAGACAGACAGCGGAGTCTCAATAATAGAGTTACGTTGATACTTTTTGGGGTACAGAACCCTAAAAAGGGAACTCGAACAGAGCAGGTAGACGAAGAAACAATGAAATCTGGTATGCAGGAGGTGTTAGACAAAGCCTTGTCTATTAGAAAAGCGGTCAAAAATACGGTATCAAATCTACAACAATTGAAACTCGCTTAGAAAAGTTCCACAAGAAAACAGTTCCTGAAAACGATGGTAGGTACAATCCCAAAGCATGTGTTTAGCTCGAAAATTTGCGTCGAATCAAGTATTACGACTGCTGAAGAGGATGCTTTGAACAACAACATCACGGGGTTTTCTAAAGTATTATTTAGACTAAGCAATTAATAAAAAAAAACTGAGATTTTCATTAAGACTGAATTATAATATTTATAGTATATTTGTAGTTTGTATAAATTGCTATTTTGTGACTCTGTACGGAGGGTCCCCACTATGTACGAATGTGCCTTCCACCGTGTACGAAGCTACCCCGAGCGTGAGGTGCTTTCGTACGTTTCTCATTTTTTGGAAAAACAGTCACAACTTTGAAATGTTGCTATTTGGCAACTCTAACGAATACTACTATGGTAACTAGATATATAGGCCATGTGGTAGTATTTCAATTATTTTGAAATTAGTTACTGGTTAATTTTTACAAGGCCTAGAGTAAAAAGTGTACGAATCCTACCTGCTCTCCCCTAGTTTTGCATCCCGTGTTTTCTGCTTTTATGAAATACCTAGATACTGGCGCCAACTAAGCCCATACATCCCCTTCCAACATACCCTTGGTTGTGTTTAACGCTGTAAAAATTCCCTACACGCTACGCTTAAACCGCGCAGTATACCTTATTATTAAGAATTAAACGAGCTTACCTGTAAGCGAAGTCTGATTCTAATTTTTTGAATGGTAATCTGAAATATAATTGAATTAAACAGTGTAGTACCTTTCCCTAACTCGTTGGCATCGCGGAAGTTTAGAAAAGAAAAAACGTCTAAAGATATTTGTTCTTTATGTGACAACACTAGATACGTCACTTATTTTAGAGAGAGAAAGCCAAAATGTAGTTTACTCAGTCAGTAAAGCACATTATGGCTTGTCGAAGATTCACAAGCCATTGATCTATCTAAATAGTTGATGTCTTGTGAATGTACCTCATCATTGCTTCATGGGTTTAGTCTAGGGCTGGGTGGGTAATTATATTTCAGATTACCATTCAAAAAATTAGAATCAGACTTCGCTTACAGGTAAGCTCGTTTAATTCTTAATTTTATTTCATGGTAATCTGAAATATAATTGAATTAAACAGTGTAGATGTTCAGAGTTGTCAGCAATGATGAGCAGGTAAATGATGATGTATCGAAGTATTCTGAAAGAAACATCTGTTACAATCATCAACTTTATTTAGCTTTGTAGTACAATTAGTTAACTACAAACAATAATAATAATAATTATAAATCACAATCATCATGTTGTAAGGCTAATTCTTAAAATGTCTTTAATTATTTCCTAGTACTGCCATAGCAAAGCTCCCTTGTGATGAGCTATCGTCAATAATTGGTACATCATAAAATTTTGCGAATGTATTTGAATTTTTTGTCCATCCAGCCGCTTTCCTAATAATGTCCCACTGAACACCGCGCTTTTTGCGATTGAAGAAGCAGCATGTCTTGTGCTATGTGAGCTGAATGTGGAGGTGTCAATTCCACTCTCTGACATAACACATTTTATCCATCGACTGATGCTTTGACTTGATGCTCTTCTGTGTGGTTTTTTAAATGTAATCCAAAGGTAAGGTTCATTATTTCTTATTAATTTTGTTTTATTTAAATATGCTTTAAGAGCTCTGGCTGGACAAATTTGAGGGTTACTTTCAAAAAATGGCAGGTTAATGGTGGGTTGAGATTTAGTACTAACTGAGGTTTTTATTACATCTGTGATATTGATTAAAATTTTTGACTCATATTCGTTAATATTATTAATTTTTATGGCAGACAATGTTTGAACCCGCTGAGCTGAAGCTAAAGCTAAAAGAATCGACAGTTTTTTGGTGACTTTTTCCAAGCTTAAAAAACTATTTTCTGGCCAGTTTGTTAATAAGCGCAGCACTCTTGAAGGGTCCCACATACTCACATATTTTGGGATTGGTGGTCGTAGTCTGTACACTCCCTTAATAAATCTTGCGATCCTATCATCCGTGCCTATACTACCTTCCATTAATAATGCTAGTGCCGACCTGTCCGTATTAAGAGTGCTATAGCTGGCGTTTCCTCAAATCTGTATGTTAAGAATTGTAGAATTTGAGGTATTGATGCTTTGTACACGTCTAGTTTGTACTGTCTGCAAAAGGCCCACCATTTAGTATATGTAGTGTTATATTGTTTAAGTGTACTTGCCGCTAGAGAGGCTATAGTTATGGCAATTTCTAAGTCGGAATGCTTGCCGCAGAAGATTGCGGCTGCCAGGGAAAGCGATGAGCTCAGCGGGTGTGGAGTTCTGAAAGGTGATAGTAACAATTTTTTACTAGGTTTTAGTGTAATTTGTTTTGATATCATTAGTGTTTTAGCTAAAGGGTACCACGGCTGAGAGGTCCATACTGGGAACACCACAACGCCTTTTGCTTTGTCTTGTTTAATTTTGTGGAAACATCGGGATAGTATCGCAAATGGAGGAAATGCATAGAAGTAATGTCCGACCAGTCAAGCGTAAAAGCGTCAATGTTAAATGCATATGGGTCTCTCTTCCATGATACATATGTTGTACATTTAGCATTGATTCTACTGGCAAACAGATCAATGTCTTGTTTCCCAAATGTGTCACATACTAAATTAATAACACAAACAGGATTTATTTCGCCTCTTATATAGGAAAAATAACCTTGTCTATTTGTGTTAACGGCTGCTGAAACATGGCCAAAATTCATGTCAAAGGCCTGATTATAGTCCCGGGTGTGTTGATAATGATGACAGAAAATAGCGAAAATAATTACCTAGTAATGCGTGGTAAAGTAATTTATACGAGTAAGAATGTTTAAAATGCAGGCACGAAATACATGGATAATAACTGCTGTGTATCCTGAAACATTGCTTAATATTGATTTTGCTTTGTTTAGTAAAATAATATCATGTGTCATTTTGCTTTTATTGTGTTAAGGAACTAATCAATCGAGGTTCTGTCGAGTATAATGTAGGTGCCTCGGCACGCCGATACAGGACTGTTGGTAATATTTCTGAGAATTGTATTTTCTCATGAAGATAATACATTAAAACAAGCGACTAAATATATATGGCGTGTTCAAGGTGCTTTATGTCTCTTTATCTATATTCTGTAATTATGCGGTAGTTATATTTTTAACGACCAAAAATATTTTTATTGAATAACATGTAATTGAAATAATCGATATGTCGTCTCACCGATGGTAAGATAACGTCCTCGTACAGTCAAGGGCAAAGATATCGACACAGCCAAAGTTACAAAAATATGTATACACGACTTTATGCACTTAACATTAAGGCCGTACATACATACCATTTAATTTCCAACTTTTTAAAGACCACCATAATGCTTAATAATGATATATCCATACCATATTTGTAGTAAGAGGAAGATGCGGGTAGCATAGGTACTTGTGATACCAAAATGAGGGTCGGTTGTACTAAAGCTTGCTATTGACTTTAAGTTTTAAACATACCGGGCAATTAGTAGGTACAGCTCTTCTACACTTCAAATCCAAACTAAGTAGCATTGTCTTCTATTGAGCACTTTTACTTACGAGTATGAATCTTAAGTTAAGTTAGGACTACGGAGCTAAGATTACATGACAATTATAACACAGCACGCACCAGCAATTGCATCCAAGATAAAACAGCTCAAAGCTTTTGAAACCCTAACCATCAATCACCCAATAAAGCAAGTACCTGAGGATGGGCGTAACTTGGCTTCTTCTTTTCCACCAGCAGCTCCAAATGTGGTTTATTTTTAAGCCCTTCCAAATGGTATTCCAAGAGTTCCTTTAGCTTCAACTTCGTTTGCAGCATGTTGGCCGCTATGGCCTTGTCGAAGGCTTTGAGTTCGTTTATCTTGGTCTTGATGGCCCAGAGTCCGTCTTTTAGGAGGTCCAGTTTGCCAGGCTCGAGGTCGTTTTCGTGCTGGTACTCGTCGTGGTCGTACGAAGGTGTGTCGTAAGCTGCACGGAACAGCTGCTGCTCGTCTGCATCAAGCTCGTTGAAACGGGGCATGTGCCGACATAAGACTGGAAAAAAATATAGTGAAACAAGAGTGAAACAGGTATGATTTATTATAAATACGTCAGTTTTTTTAGCCATTGATTAAATAACTCTTTGATTGTATATGCCGGGTCCACACTACTCCATAAGATGCAGTTACGTGATAGAATAAGGCAGGAACATAAAAAAATATCACGGGACAATTCACACCAATTGACCTAGTCCCAAAGTAAGCTTAGCAAAGCTTGTGTTATGGGTACTAAGCAACGGATAAATATACCTAATTAAATAGATAGATACATACTTAAATACATAGTAAACACCCAAGACTCGAGAACAAACATTCGTATTTTTCATACAAATATCTGCCCCGACACGGGAATCGAACCCGGGACCTCAAGCTTCGTAGTCAGGTTCTCTAACCACTAGGCCATCTGGTCGTCAAACATAGTCTATACTTACTTTAAGATTATCTGAGTGTCAAACGTGTGGACCCAGCGTCATAATATAAACGACACAGCTACTCGTACACTTTGACACAGTTCCATGAATAGTAGAAAAGTATTTTTTTTTATAATTTTGTACTATTTACCTGGACTTATCACCAACAGCGCGCAGATGGTGTATTGGAGCATTTTAAATTGAAAAATTTAAACACGTCACCTTCAAATGTAAATGAAAAATGCGGCCTTTGCTGTGTGCTGTGGAAGATTGAATAGATCAGGATATTTTAGTTTACCCTCCTATTATTTATTGCTTAATCACTTTAGGTTTGGCACACACTTGTTGCTACTTAAAAAAAGCTTATGTTGTGAAGCAAATAAATACGTAGGTATCGAGTGTTCGCAAATCTATCCTTCATAATATCAAGTGTAGGCTACAAATTAATGTACAAGAATTCGTAGATAAACACGATTACAATTAATATCAAGACACATTTTAGTTCTGAGTTGGGCTCGTTGGCAATATTTTGCAGAAAGGGCTTGCAATAAAACGAAATAATGTAAACGTCAGACATTACTTATATTTCTTATCAATATTCTTCATCTCTTCACAGATCTTCGTAAAGTATTAACAGATAACAGTTGCGGAGATCATATCTATTTTCACTTAAAGTAATTTATTGAGATCAAAAAAGATTTTGCGTCCCTGGACGCTATTGTATAAAATAAAAATTGAAGAATATCAAGCAGATAAGATAAAATAATGCGGTACTTTCCTAATAATTTCTGTGTGTGAGCGACCACATCGGCTATTTATAAAATTGTACCTACGCCAAAAAAAAACAATATAATAACATATCTTATAAATATGTATTTACAGATATAGATTTCGGCATTATTTTGTATGTAACTTTCTAAGTATGTACTAGAATAATTAAGTGACAACTACGCTACTTAAGGATATAGCTTCATTATGAACACATTTTGCATTTATTGCTAAGTAATTATTTTTTACAGCTTATTCAAATAATGTTCCTATAGGTAATTCTTACGTATTGCTAGCAATTATATTTCTTTTCAGTTTAACTCAAAAAAGTTTTTCGAACTTAATAATACTAGAACATTTCAATAATAAGTATTTCATGGATAAAGTAAATAAGTCTCAATTGATCATGCAACAACCTGAACGTGGAAGACATAAAAAACCTAAACAAAATGTCCTAAGCATTGTTTACTTATTTATAATTACTTAAAACGAATACACACAGACTTCGATCTTACTCGGTGGTCTGTGAATAAACACAGGCTAGATCTGTGGTCTGTGCACATACACAACTTTAAAAACAAATATGTTGTTTTTGTTTTTTTCGTAACGGGATAAATAATGGCCAGTATTTAATACTACTCAGTAGTTTATCCATCAAAATGTGGCAAACATATAATACGCACGTTATACGTATTAAACATGTAGGTATACGAGTACTTAGAGGCTTATTTACCAACACGTTTAGGAACAATGCTTTACAACTGTATCTGTAGTTTTAAGAGACAGAACGCCGACGTGTTTGCGGTTTCCCCACGTCTAGACCACATGCTTAGCTGCAATTTGTCAACACTCATTCAAAACGAATTTGTGAAATTACTTTTTAACGCCCATTGTAATTAAACCAATAGACGGGTTCTTAAAAATGTACTTGAATGATTATTCCCTTCACATAGTTGCGATTGCGACCCAAAGTTGAGATTTTTTACTGCGCATTAGAACATAATTATGTTTTCAATGATTTAAAGCTACTTAACCGAAACAATATTTTATTATTCAATCGTAATTTTAATAATATTGTTTCGGTTAAGTAGCTTTAAATCATTGAAAACCGTCTATTGGTTTAATTACAATGGGCGTTAAAAAGTAATTTCACAAATTCGTCTTGAACGAGTGTTGACAAATCGTTTAAGTAATCGTAGGAATCGTTGTTGTCTGAAATAAATACATTTTGATTTTATTTTATTTAAAAACAAGAATAATAATTATTAAATTGTAATAGGGTAACCTGGTGTAGGTCAATTAACATTTTGCTACGTGTGCCTCTACCTTAATTTATTGCATCCCTGGCTAGCGAAATCATGTAGGTAGGTAATCAACAAAATGCATGCCGTCATAGGTAAAATACGGCAATTACGCGACAGATTTTCGGTGTGATAACGTCGTTTCAATTACTAAAAACATAGACACACTTCCCATAAATTTGCCACGGAATTTCCGCTAACGTTCAACAGAAGTTCAGACGTACCTACGCCGAATTGTAACGTCATTTTGGCAAATATGTTACTGTATTGCAGGCGTAATCAAGCCGAAATTCTTTCGCGTAACTTTGTCAAAGCTTATTAATAGACCAAGACCCTTGATTCCCGAGCATCAAATGCCATTAAAAGTGGGCTCTTCGTCGAGCGCGGGAGGGTCACAAGCCAGCTCGCGTCTTGTACAAGTCGTCCTCCAGGTCAAACGCTGGGTCCGCGTAGCCAGAGTCATCGTAGCGAAGAGACCTGCCAAAGGACATGGAAATTACTATGACATTGGGCCACCTTCTGCCTTATTGCTATCAATTTCAAACCTTTATTTAGAAGTTACTCCCTAAAATCGTAGAAAGTTGCCAATTAGCTCTTAAAAGCTAGCTCTTTAGGTCTCAGGATACACAGACACACAATACAGTACGCGCTCACAACTTGACTATTTATTATTCTGTATTGTACTAGGTACTTAAATCAGTTATTTGCCTGTTTAGACTTACAAGCACGCAACTGTAAATTAAGATGTAAACCAACTCACCGGGCCCCAACATGCAGGCTCAGCCTAGTTTGGGGTCCACTGCATACTGCTAAAAATGTAATATTGCTTTGTGTGTAATAATAAAATTTTAATTTTTAATTTTCGAAACTTCATGCAACTTTGCGTCGCGTCTTATTCATTCATTATCATTACCCCCCTCAAAACACGATTATACTTACTTTACCACTTTTGGGCAACTCTTTACTCTCAGAAAAAGAGGTTTGTTTAATTTAAATATACCTAACCTATTGCATGTTTAAAAATAATTTACCAAATTCGTTTTTAAAGCTTAGCTCATCGATGACGGCAACACTTTGTCGTTAATTTGTAGTATGAAGGAAAATGATCTAATCGATTTGGTTAATTGACAATTGTGTCAGTTTTGTATAATTCTAAACTTGGGAATGAAACAATAGGTACTCATTTATTTATCCACCTAATACCTATACCTATGAACTAATATTTTGATCGAGTTACTCATATTGTTTCATTATTAAGTCAGTACTTACTTTAAAACGTACAGTCGCCATTAGATATTTCGGAGCGGCCAAGGTGATCAAAAATATCGAAACATGAATTCTAACACCTTATTAATATAGTGCATTTGTCGATATTTTTGACCACCTAGGCCGCTACGAAACAACTGATGGCGACTGTACCTGTCTGCAAATGCAGTATTTTTAGTAAGTTATAAGGGTTCCGTTTTTGCCATTTTGGCTCCGGAACCCTTATAGTTTCGCCATGTCTGTCTGTCTGTCCGTCCGTCCGCGGCTTTGCTCAGGGACTATCAATGCTAGAAAGCTGTAATTTTGCACGGATATATGTGTAGACTATGCCGACAAAATGGTACAATTAAAAACCGGCCAAGAGCGTGTCGGACACGCCCAAAATAGGGTTCCGTAGCCATTACGAAAAAATTAAGTAATATTTTTCTAAGGATTACGTATTTTATACGGAATCTTCCAAGTTTAGGCATATTTTATACCTTAGGCTGCTATTTAAGAGTGAAACTACTAATAATTCTCAAGCAAACTTAGCCGTTATAGATTTCCTTGAAAGTTTGATATACTTACTACCATCCTGAATTTTTTCAAAGTTTTCCACCCATTGGTTTAGATTTTAGAGGGGGGGGACGCCCTATTTTAATGAAAATTTGCACTTTAAACTTGAATATTTTGCAAACAAATCACTGAATCGAAAAATTGTCTTAGCAACCCCCTAACCTATCCAACGATACCCCACACTATAGGGTTGGATGAGAAAAAAAAAGTCACCCCCACTTTACGTCTATGGGAGGTACTCTAAAAAAATTATTTTTGAACTTTTTATTGTACCATTTTGTCGGCATAGTTTACATATATATTCGTGCAAAATTACAGCTTTCTAGCATTGATAGTCCCTGAGCAAAGCCGCGGACGGACAGACAGACAGACAGGCATGGCGAAACTATAAGGGTTCCGTTTTTGCCATTTTGGCTCCGGAACCCTAAAAAGCATAAGAAAATACACTGAGAAAAATTTTCGGTTTCGGAGATAATTGAGATTAGGGAAATGAAAAATTTTCCAAATGAATTAGGTTATTCGTAAGACTATTTAAACCTCCAGCTGTAGTGTTGTATCTTTTACCCGCAATCAAACCTTAATGGCACATTATGTTAGCGGTAAGATAAATAACCATAAGAGACTGTGTATTTACGTTAATTACGTTTGGAATGTTCAATCAGAAATAATTCGATGCCGAGTTAAATCAGTTCAATGTTGTAATTTTTGTCGATCCCGGTAATACAGCGATGAATGTGTCGGAGCTTTAAAATTTAATTGAGTGCATCTTTGTCTATTTTTCGGTTAAGAGCGTTTATACCTGCTGAGCTGGCAACGTTGCATTTTTGTTAGTTTTCTCGATTATTCCATAAAAATTGAATAAAAAGGTTTGATAGAACTGTTCTTAATATATAAGTGAATGTGTCTACTCCAATAATTATGCGTGATAGACTTTTATTTTCTTTAAAAACCGTTAATAAACATTTGTTCGTTTTTAAAGAATATAAAAGTCTATCACGAATAATTATTGGAGTAGACACATTAACTTAAACATTAAGCTATCAAATCTCATTTTTAATTTTCATTAAATTTTTATGGAATAATCGAGAAAAACTAACAAAAATGCAACGTTGCCAGCTCAGCAGGTATAAAATGCTCTTAAGAAATAGGTACGTACCTACCATCTACAGCAGAGTTCGTATGGTGGCAACGGTGGGTGAAAACGGAGATCACGGTTAAAATTTTCTCTTTTTGTCATTCAGTAGGTACCTACCTACCCGTATTTTTGAATGTCAGCCACCTGACTGGCGTCTGTGTCCCGCAGCGCGACGGCCAGCACCTGTGCCCTTAGTGTAATTTTCGGTTACAAAATACGTCACGATCGCGTACGCGTTAAAATCTCAATTTGTATGGAAACGCGAACATCGCAAACGTTCCGCTAGAGGCGCTGTTCGTGTTTCCATATAAATTGAGATTTTAACGCGAACGCGATCGAGACGTATTTTGTAACCGAAAAATTACACTAAGGGCACAGGTCTTCTTACCGTAGCGCCACAATCGTTAAGTCGTGAATCCTTTGTCTGGTTGTCAGTGTCCTGTCCGGCGTGCATGTCCGGCAACGCGACGGCGGCGGCGAGCGCGACGACGCGCGCAGCAGCGCTGGAACGTCGTACCGCCGCGACACGATCGTCAAGTTATGAATCCTTTGTCTAGTCACTGTTCGGCTGTAAGCTACCTGTCCGGCGTGCGTGTCCGGCAACGCGACCGCAGCGCCGAGAGCTATGACGCGTGCAGCAGCGCCGGGTCGTCACACCGCCACGACACGATCGTCAAATCATGAATCCTCTGTCTAGTCACTGTTCGGCTGTAAGCTACCTGTCCGGCGTGCGTGTCCGGCAACGCGACGGCGGCGGCGAGCGCGACGACGCGCGCAGCAGCGCCGGGTCGTCGTACCGCCGCGACACGATCGTGAAGTCGTGGTGCGCGTCAATCAGCTTCTGCAGCCGCGACACCATTTCGAAGTCCGACACCGACGAAGGCACCAGGATACCCAGGAGTTTAGCTATCGAATTCCTTTAACAAAATAAAAATGTTGGTGATTTCACATTCCTTTTTGGAGACACAATGACCTGCTACTTCAACAATAGGTAAAAAAGAAGACCTATATAGAAAGTCCGTAGGTAATTTAATCTAATTAACAACCATTATCTAACAAAAAACTCTTTCAAACTTTACAAGTCTTGGTAGGCAGATGCCTACATAGATCGACTCGAATAGTCGGCTGCCAGCGAGTTTCTGATCGACTTGACTCTTTGGCGCTGCGTAGAGATGTAGCTTCACTGTGCATCCTCTATCGCATGTACAACGGGGAGTGCTCCGAGGAGTTATTCGGTTTGA
>NC_133481.1:4980693-5069215 GCF_025370935.1 Choristoneura fumiferana | reverse complement strand
CTCCTTGAAGGCCCGATGCTAAAAACATGATTCATAAACGTCGTTAGCGCTAATCAGTCGATCAAGGCTCTGCTAAAGTTAGAGGACCGTAGACCCTCCTTTTCTCCCTGCTAAGTCACAAAATGGCCGCCACAAGTTGAAACATGCTGACTTTGACTAGAGCAAAAAACCATAGTACCGAAGATATTTATAAAGTGAGGCAGGGTACGCAGATTAAAAAAAAATCAGGAAAATTTATTTTCAGGTATTTTATATTTAAAAATCCTCTAAATTAGCAGCAATAAATAATGAAAAAAAAAATAAGGATGATAACATAATTATGGCTTTTTGGCACAACATAAACATGCAGATCGGAAATGGCGGAAAAACAAACATTCTCGCTTTTTATTTTTTTTCCTGGTTAATTTGCTGTCACTGCTGTCAATTAATTATTTTTTAATTATCGATTAGGCCATTTTTTGTCCTTTGAATTTGTCAAGGTGGCCCAAATAAAACGCGTCTAATCCGTCTATCAGCAGCTCAAACTAGCAGACTGCTAGCAAGCGTTTATGATCATAACTTTCTTGGCAACCGTCTAAACAAGCCAGTCTGCTAAGTAACAGACCGATTGCAACCTCAATTAAGGGTTTTTATGAATAAGGCGTTAAAATTTAATTGAGTGCATCTTTGTCTATTTTTCGGTTAAGAGCGTTTATACCTGCTGAGCTGGCAACGTTGCATATTTGTTAGTTTTCTCGATTATTCCATAAAAATTGAAAAAAAAGGTTTGATAGATGTTCTTAATATATAAGTGAATGTGTCTACTGCCATAATTAAATAGACTTTTATTTTCTATAAAAACCTAAAATAAACATTTGTTCGTTTTTAAAGAATATAAAAGTATCACGAATAATTATTGGAGTAGACACATTAACTTAAACATTAAGCTATCAAATCTCATTTTAATTTCATTAAATTTTTATGGAATAATCGAGAAAAACTAACAAAAATGCAACGTTGCCAGCTCAGCAGGTATAAAATGCTCTTAAGAAAAGGTACGTACCTACCATCTACAGCAGAGTTCGTATGGTGGCAACGGTGGGTGAAAACGGAGATCACGGTTAAAATTTTCTCTTTTTGTCATTCAGTAGGTACCTACCTACCCGTATTTTTGAATGTCAGCCACCTGACTGGCGTCTGTGTCCCGCAGCGCGACGGCCAGCACCTGGTCTTCTTACCGTCGCGCCACGATCGTTAAGTAGTGAATCCTTTGTCTGGTTGTCAGTGTCCTGTCCGGCGTGCATGTCCGGCAACGCGACGGCGGCGGCGAGCGCGACGACGCGCGCAGTAGCGCCGGAACGTCGTACCGCCGCGACACGATCGTCAAGTTATGAATCCTTTGTCTAGTCACTGTTCGGCTGTAAGCTACCTGTCCGGCGTGCGTGTCCGGCAACGCGACCGCAGCGCCGAGAGCTATGACGCGTGCAGCAGCGCCGGGTCGTCACACCGCCGCGACACGATCGTCAAGTCATGAATCCTCTGTCTAGTCACTGTTCGGCTGTAAGCTACCTGTCCGGCGTGCGTGTCCGGCAACGCGACGGCGGCGGCGAGCGCGACGACGCGCGCAGCAGCGCCGGGTCGTCGTACCGCCGCGACACGATCGTGAAGTCGTGGTGCGCGTCAATCAGCTTCTGCAGCCGCGACACCATTTCGAAGTCCGACACCGACGAGGGCACCAGGATACCCAGGAGTTTAGCTATCGAATTCCTTTAACAAAATAAAAATGTTGGTGATTTCACATTCCTTTTTGGAGACACAATGACCTGCTACTTCAACAATAGGTATAAAAAGAAGACCTATATAGAAAGTCCGTAGGTAATGTAATCTAATTAACAACCATTATCTAACAAAAAACTCTATCAAACTTTACAAGTCTTGGCAGGCAGATGCCTACATAGGTACTCGTACGCACTGAAGCGCTTGCGTTCGGAAAGACCATCATTGCTGAGAATGCGAAGCAAATAAACTTTGGTATATTATTTTTTTAAAAGTTTACTAGTGTGTTGGATATCCTGGCTGCAGCATCAGCTCATCGTGTTCCCACTGCATTGTATGTAGAATCAAATACTGATCAAAATTAATCAAACACGACATATCTGCTATTATTTTTTCAAGAGTATACTGGTGTGCTGGATATCCTGGCTGCAGCATCAGCTCGTCGGTTGCCACCACTGCATTGTATGTAGAATTAAATACTGATCGAAACGAATCCAAACACGATATATCTGCTATGGTGTTATCAAGAGTGTACCTACTAGTGTTCTGGATATCCTGGCTGCAGCATCAGACCGAGAATTCCATAATCTTGCATAATTATATAGCATACATAGCTGATTCAAATTTTAGGTCCCACATATATGTTTGAAAGTAAAGTAAATACCATTATGCGTCAAAGATTCCTACCGCAGCGAACAAAAGAGCTTATAATCTCGAAACGGCTGAACCGATTTTGATAAAACATGTCTAAGATCCATCGCTGGAAAACCTGCTTTCAAATAAAAAAAAACAGCATTCAAATCGGTCCACCTGTTTAAGAGCTACGGTGCCACAGGCAGACACACAGAAACACAGACACACAGACACACATAGTGGTCAAACTTATAACACCCCTCTTTTTGCGTCGGGGGATAAAAACTGAGCAGTAAGATTGTTTTTTTGGAGTATTTTTGTATTTTTTATTTCAACTCCAAATTTGTTACTTTTACGAGTATCCCGTGAAACCATATCGAAAATACAAACTGAGACATGGATGCACAGAAAAACCAGAAAAAGAGACCAGCGCTGGGAATCGAACCCAGGTCCTCAGCAATCCGTGCTGCGTGCTATAACGTACCCCTACACCACCGCTGGACAGGAATCTAGACACGAATTTTTCCTATGCATACATATCTCAGGTTGCTTATTTCTACTACGCTACTTATGCAGCAGCACTAGTGACATCTATGTTCCGCTCTCGGACCTGGGTTCGATTCCCAGCGCTGGTCTCTTTTTCTGGTTTTTCTGTGCATCCATGTCTGTTTGTATTTTCGATATGCTGAGCAGTAAGGTTAGCACACTTAACTTAAAACAAGGAAAACGAAGTACATTACAAAATATACCAGCCCATTGTACCTCGACGACGGACCTTCGAGTAAAAAATAAGAGGTTTATAGACGCCTCACCTAAAGCTGGTGAGCTGTGCCTCCCTCCTGTGGCACTCTGCGAGCGCCTCCTTGCTACGCGCGAGGTCATCCCTCAGCATGGCTATCTGGTGCTCGCTGGAGGTCCGCTCCTGCTCGAAGGTCTCCCCGGTGTTGCGGACCTAAAGGAATTAAACATGATGGGAAGCAATCACCGCCGCCCACAGACAGGTGTGCAACACGAGGGGTATCACAGGTGCTAAGCCGCCATTGCCGGCCCTTTGGGAGATTGATAGGCGCGTTTATTATATTTTTATAATAAACAGAATAGATAAGGTACAAACGAGCAGGATCGCCTCAGGGCAAAGAAAGCAATCACCGTTTCGTGGACCCAGCCATAACATAAGTAGAAATAGTAGAATTATGGGTATTAGCTCCATGAGGAAAAAGTACATTACGAGTATGTTCGTTTTTTGAAGATCCCTAAATACTTTATTGTACACGTGATCGGGATTAACCATACCATGCACAATGCAGCAAATTGGGTATATGTAAATCGACTATTTTTACCTCAAATATGCACGTTTTTGTTTATAAAGCATTAAAATTGGAGTTACCTGGTCTTTGAGGACGATAACCTTGCGGTTATACCGGGCGCGTAGCAGCTCTGCTTCCTCCAGCTTCTTTTGGAGCTCTTCGATTTTGCGTGCCCTTTCCAATGATGTTATCTACGAATTTATTCATAAAATAATAGAAAAAGATGGATTTGTTAGAAAATCTAATTTTGGAAATCATAACAAACTAGATAGAACCTAAAGGCCAGTACAGACGGACTGCAATCTAACTGCAACGTAACCGCAACTGCCAACTGCCCATACATTTTTCATCTGCATTTGAAATGTACGTGCAAGTCGGCAGTTGCGGTTACGTTGCAATTGGAATGCAGTCCGTATGTACTGGCCCTAAGGCAGGGTTTCTTAAGCTGTTTGCAGTCACAGACCACTTTAACAATTTAAACAATTCCACGGACCCCTGTCAAAATTTTTTTTTGGAAATTTCCTAGTAAATTGGTTTACAAACTGACCCTTTATACATACCTACTCTCATCTATGGACTGACCTACTGTGGACCCCTGACACACATGCTACGGACCCTAAGGGGTCCTCGGACCCCACTTTAAGAAACCCTGCCCTAAGACCATATTGTCTAACGGACTCGAAATCACAAATCTTTTTATTATAGGATGACAGTGGAATGTGATGGTGGTTGGCTATTAGTTATTAGACAATACGGCCTCAGATCATGACCCTTTAATTCGTTATTGGAAACATTGATGTCAAGTAGACCAATGTTTAACATAATTATTCAAAAGCGTAGAATGTTAGAATTTCAAATCTGGGGGCACGGCAGTACCATCCTTTTCTCGAAACAGTTCAGGCCATTTTCGACCCCTCTATAACTTCGTTGTGGATAAAACTAGAAGCCTGAGTTTTCAGTAACCAAGCAGGCATTGTATAAACACGGTATAATACTATTAGTATAATACTAGTAGTTTAAGAATTATAACCAGTCAAAGTTTCTTAATTTTGTCACTCACTCACTGACTGACTGACCGATCATCAAAACTCTAAGGCACTTCTAGCAGACATTGCTATGACTGGCAGCCCGCATCTTAAGCGAATGTGGTAGGGAGGGATAGCTAACCATCGCTTCACCCCATAAAGAGACCCAATAAAGTGTCTTAAGTTCCGACGACGGTACGTTCACAGAATATAAATTCTATAGCAATCAGCAAACAATATCCGTTTAATTAAAATGGCCTCGGTGTCCTCGGTGTATCCTGATGATACACATACCTTCTTGTCCTTTAATCGAATCGATAAATCAAGATGTAATAAATGAAATGAGATCATGGCGAGTAATGTAAAGGAAAATACCTTAACCTTGTATTACATTATTCATGCATGTAAATCCGCTTTACAAATAAATAACTTTTTTTTTATTCGACTGGATAGAGAACGAGCAAGTGGGTCTCCTGATGGTAAGAGAATCACCACCGCCCATAAACATCAGCAACACCAGGGGTATTGCAGATGCGTTGCCAACCTAGAGGCCCAAGATGGGATACCTCAAGTGCCAGTAATTTCACCGGCTGTCTTATTCTCCACGCCGAAACACAACAGTGCAAGCACTGCTGCTTGATGGCAGGATTAGCGAGCAAGATGGTGGTAGCAATCCGGGCGGACCTTGCACAAGGTCCTACCACCTGCAAACTAGATACGATTACGTAAAAACGAAATTTTGCTTGTATTTATTTATCAAATTATACATCTGGTATTTCATGTTTTAAACTTTATATTTAATCAATCAGTGGTAAACGGTTTAAATTTTTATCTACGGCGACAATCTGATCGACTTTCTTTTTTAAACTGCCGAGACGCGGCTGCTTGCTGCGGCTGCAGTCACCTTGTACTCTGCGGCGTCGGCGACCTGCGCGTGCAGTTCCCTTAGCTGCGCGCGCGCATCGGCCAGCTGCGCCGACAGCTTGTCGCACTGCCGCGCCAGCTTTTTGCTGCGCGCCGCTGCCTCGTCGCGCTCCGCTTGCAGCACGGCGCGCACGCGCGAAGACTCTTCCTGCGTAGACACAGTAGACGTGACAGAGCCTTTTCAGATCTTAATGTTTCTCTGATATGATCTTAATGTCTGCTGTGTGTTGTCTGATTTAAGATTTTGTACTTTTCATTTACCTAGTGGTTACGTGTTTCAATTCCAGTATTTCAAATACAAATTAAAATCTGTTTATTTACCAGAATTTCAGCGGAAATATCGGCCAAAAGAAAATACCTAGGTAATGTAATCGATGTTTGTACCTAGGTATTTAAATAATAATGACCTTATGACCTTTGAAATCTAGTGAAAAACAAAAACTGGGTCACTAAATTGTGGAATTTTAATACAAAGTGGCCATTATTTTTTGCTCGTCGTAATCAACTTCAAGATAATTTATACCTACTTATAACTTGTAGCGATACAAATACCAACCACCCAACAATCATGCCTATAACTTTGCCAAATACCGATCGGTAATTGTAATCATAAAGGTATTAATCATATTTTTATTGCATCTAAATAAATAATACTCGGGAAGTGTCCAAAAGTTATGGCCGGCGGCGAGGCCCATGCAAATGGTCAATTAATTGAAACATATAAACTACTGCATCAACGCGAGTTGGTTTTTCGATCGGTAACCATTAGCTGAACTTTTGATCGTGATCGTGACGCGTCGAAGCGGAAATTAGAATCACACAAAACAGTTGTGAAGTTTCCTGTGCCACTGAACCATTTTTAAGCAAAAAAGGCATTGCGTTTTTTTGCCACGCGTGCAGTTTTGTGCGCCTGGCGCCAGTCCGCACGAGTAGGCAATAGATGTGCTCATAAGAAGTTTAATTTATCAAATAGCGGTTCTATTGAATTATGCGTCCATTAGGTATTCATAACTCATAATCTGGGGGAAGATGAGCGTGAGCTTGATATAATTGTTTTGGTGTGTGCCTGTGCTATGCACCTTTGTCCTTCTATCTTGGCAAACTACCTACATCAAAAAAACAATCTTAAAAAACTTAACCTCATAATGTCAGCCAATTCGTTGACGCCATGGGTCTAGCTAGACATGACTGATGTTATCTAACATCATTAAGGTTTTTACAAGCTTTTATTTACTTAACTTGCCCTGGTTATTGTTGTTGTTGGGTCAAATCTTGCTAATCCATTTTGATCCACTTCCGGTGGTCGGAGTGACTTGAAATTTGGTATACCTACCTAACTACATTATGTACTGTCGAGTTCATAAACTTGTGAGAAAAAATTTGATGAAAAATATCTGAACACGACTTTATTGTTAACGGCGTAGAAGCGTGTTCAGATATTTTTGATCAAATTTTTGCTCACAAGTTTATGAACTTGACTGTAACTTGGATGACAATGCAAGTTCAGTCAACAAAAAGAATAATCAGCCAATAATCTCGTATCAAAAATGAAGTTTTTAACAGATACTTATTTCAAAATGAAAACTGGGATTTTTTAACAGGTTCCCTGTCCCGAAGCAATGTGCTGCGTTCTTTTGTCACGTCCCCATAGTAATGATCAAGTAATGTAATATCCCCAATCTAAATTCCCCATTGCAATTTTCATTGGTTATCTAAATGTGGTTCAAGAATAAAAATAATATACTTAATATTATACGTAATAAAAATTATTATTTATCGAAAAAACAACTGCATTTTGATGTAAATCACTGGTCATGAGGCACATTTGCCTCATGGGACAGGAACCTGTTAAATTTTAGATTTTGTTAAGGAAACTTACTGCTGATAGAAACAAATCATTACGGTAGATACCTACCTGTACGCTCAGTTTGCGTCTAAGCAAGTCCAGATGCAAGTCTTTCCTCTGTATCTGCTCCCGTAGGATCCTGATGCGTCGTTGCAACTGGTACACCACCGCGGTCTGCAACAGCCACGGCACAGACAGTCACGATGTACTTAATGCCTAATTACTTCAAAGAGTGAAATATTAAATGGGGCGTGAGTGAATCTGAATGTTACAATGAGATGGCATTGTAGTGTCATAGATAAAAGGTTGCAATGTGCACGCTCACAATGCACTTATAGCTCATTAGGTTAACTAGATATTTGGCTTGATGGTTTTGTTGTTGCTACGTTGAATTTAGAAGTATATGGCTGAATCTACGCTAACATTATGGAGAGTATACTGAAATGGCGTGAATTCTTGCGGTGCTTCTTACTGTGCATGGATGACTATGGGTTACATTATCGTAATATCGTTAAGTGAGGGGTATTTGATTGCTAGTTCATTACAATGCCTACATATTTAGGGAATGCCATGCCTAATGGGAATGTATCGAATCTTACTTCTTTAAGGTAAGGCAAATCATGGAAAGACCTTTCCCTTCGTAGACGCGGCAGCGTTCCATAGTATCCGTAATATAGCATCTACACAAAACAGATACTTTGTTACTCAACATATCAAGTCAGAAGCCGTATTGTCTAACGCGCGAGTGCTCGCAATCATATTCACCATCTCTTTCTACCCTCATCCTATACACGGGGAAAAAGTGGTCAAAACGATTATGACTGAGACAATTAACCCTCAGACGAGTTCTGCCTTTTTGCAGAATTATTGTTTGCCAAATGTTTCATTTCCCAACTCTCAATTTTCTCAGAAACCAAAAAATATTCTCAGTGTATCCTTTATGCTTTTATAGGATACAGTGGTTAGGTTTGTTTTATGAAAGTTTCGAAAAAAACATGGTTTCATAGAAAATCGTGAGTTGGGAAATGAAATAGTTTGGCAAATGAAACATTTGGGAATCGTGAGTTGGGAAAAGGCAGAGAACCACCTCAGGTCAGGTCATGAAGATACTTAGATATTTTGAAAAGTTTGAGGGCAGCGAGTTAAGGTGGCGCCTGAGTCATTCAAAACATCAGATGGTATCAGTTTTGTTTAATTATTTAGTGTAGAAGATATTTATAAGTACGAGTATATTAAATACCGACACACGATTGCGTACGAGCATAAAATCGTAAAAATTTCAGTAGCCGACCTTGTCAACGATTTTGTCGCTCTCCAGGCGTGCCAGTTGCTCGGCTCGGTGCATAATGGAGTCCGTGTGCAGCTCAATGCCGATGTCCTGGGTCAGTTCATCCATATTTAGTGTTCTGCCCAGACGCTCGAGGAATGCTACAAACTGTAACAATAAAGTGATTTATGAACAAAAAAATATTGCCTTGGCGATTTCCGTATTAACAACCTACGTCATATCATAATCGGAGACTCTTAATTTAAAAGGAAGCGGTTATATAGGTGAATCGTTTATGCGAAGAAGATATCGATGTCATTCACAGCCCCTATTTGGACTGTAGGGTTTTTTCCTCGAGAAAAATTAATACGAACGACATTCATTTGTAACTGTAATTGCCGTGATAAAACACAAAGTGGACGATGGCATTGGTTTTACTTTCTTAAATGAAATACCTATGTAATATTATTATTGAATATATATTAATTATTATTATGGAAGATCCGAAAATCTTAAAAATCTCTGTAACTTACCTAAGTTATACAAATAAACGATTCATTAATATATTAATATTATTATCCATTAATCCGTTTTTGACGTAAAAAAAATACAATTCTCAAGTGAATGCGCTACTCCGTCTACTTTATTGTGTGTTCTACATTATTGGATAACATGCATCTATATGGCCTTGTTCATCTGCAAACAGACTGCACGAATCAGACTCCACGCGGCGAGTTCGGCCTCCAGAGGTCTATTGTCTGACGTGTGTCTAACACACTTGCAATTACAATCATTTTCATCCGTGATTGTCACCACTTCTTTCGGTCTCACGGCATAAGACGAGGGTAGAAAGAAATGGTGGATCCAATCGCGACGTCAGCACGTTAGACACGGCCGCAGCTTAAGCAGCTTGCAAGTGCTCCAACTAGCTACAATGACTTAGCATCTGTTACTTGCGTTAGCCTTGTTCTTCCGCAGACTCCATCCCAGCCTATATACGTCCCACTACTGGGCACAGGCCTCCTCTCAGAACAAGAGGGCTTGGGCCATAGTTCCCACGCGGGCCCAGTGCGGATTGGGAACTTCACACGCATCATTGAATTGCTTCGCAGGTTTGTTCACGTTTCCTCACGATGTTTTACTTCACCGCAAAGCTCGTGATAAATATCAAATGTAATTCCGCACATGAATTTCGAAAAACTCAAGAGGTGCGAGCCGGGGTTTGAACCCACGCACGACCCTCTGCTTGAGAGGCGATAGGTCAAACCACTAGGCCACCACGGCTTTAGCTTCCGCAGACTGTCTCTGCTCAACTTCAAGGACGAAGTTCTGCCTCAAGCTTGTGTAGGTAGCTTGCCTTCAGCATGTATACATACGTTCCAACAAGCTAGCAATGGTTAGTTCTACGAGCATTTCAACCGCTATTCGTTTCCTGTCGCTTCTGTAGAAATGAATCAGGTAGAATGGAAGGATTTTATAAATAGATATATGCATGTGGTAAATTAAAAATTTATTAAAATTTCTTGCTTACGATCTCTCATCCCACTAATAAATGCGAAAGTTTGTAAGTCTGTTCGTTTGTTTGTTACTTCATCACGTCTAAACCGCTGCACCAATTTAGATGAAGTTCGGTATACAGATAGTTTGCGTCCCGGGGAAGGACATATTAGGATAGTTTTTATCCCGGAAAATTCCAGTTCTCGCGGGATAGTGTAAACTGTATTCTACGCGGATGGAGTCACAGGTAACGGCTGTTTCTTCAATATATGCGACAGAAAACTGATAGCGGTTGAAACGCTTGTGGAACTAGTCTGTCTTAGCAAATATTTCTGTCGATAGCCTCCTCCGCAGATTGTCTCTGCCCAGCTTCAAGACCCAAGTTCTGCCTCAAGCTAGTGCAGCTTGCCTGCTAAAGGCAACAAGCTTTCAACAGCTATCAATGTCTAAGGGGCTGTTTCACCATCCATTGATTAGTGTTAAGTGACGGTTAAATGTGATGCCGTCTCTATTTGTTTTGTTCGAATAGAGACGGCATCACATTTAACCGTCACTTAACATTAATCAGTAGATGGTGAAACAGCCCCTTAGTCTTAGGTCTTAGCATATCACTCACGTTAGCTTTGTCCTTCCGTAGACTGTCTCTGCTCAGCTCGACGGTGGCGAGTTCCGCCTCCAGCTTGTGCAGTTTCCCCTCCAGCATGCTCCGTTCATCCTCCAGGATGCGCACGCGGCTGGCGGCGGAGTCGTGCGCGTGCGCCGTGCGGCTCAGCTGCTGAGACTCCATGCCGAGCTTCTCGCGGAGTGCTTCTATTTGCTGGTTAAGGAATAGACAGAATGAATAACCCAATCAACTTAAAATAGTTGAAAAAACCCCGACGTTCTGTTCTATTGTATTGTAAAACTAACTTTTTATTGTACGTACAAAAAAACACTCGAAATTGACAGATAACCAAATAAAAGATCTACAAAGGCGAACCTTAAAGGGATCTCTTCCAATTAAGTACCCTTCGAACGATTGTCAGGATATCAGAAACAAGATTAGACATACGAGTACCTACCTACAATGAAAAGATGAAAAAGCCGAAATTGTTATTTCAAAGTTCGATCAAAATACTACAGACAGATAGACAGACAAGACTGACAGACATACAGACATATTATGGCGTCAAACTTATAACACCCCTCTTTTTGCGTCGGAGGTTAAAAAAAGGAGAAATTTGGTAAATATATTTACCTACACGTAAAGTGGCAACACTTAATAGCCCATGGAACTTGTCTTGCTTATTTAAAAATAAATGGTTGCAATGTTTATAAAATAATTAATGACCTGAGGGCGATTTGGAAATCTATATTCAAGTATTTTATATTAATTTCAGCTTCTACGTGTTCCTGAGTAAAAGGGTCTTGACAAACGGACGGACAGACAGTCAGACAACAAACTGATCCAACAAGGGTTCCACTTTTGCCAACTGTGGTACGGGACGCTAAAATAGGTACGAATAGAGGCCGTCTCTAATACGTACAACGGTTTTGTCTTTATTGTCGCTTAGTATTTCTCGAATTCTGTCCTTGATGGTACTTTCATGCGCTTCGACGAATCGCGTTGGTAAACTTAAAAGAATCGCTATGGACTCCATAGTATTGCGGAACTCCGTCTGCAATCTTTGATACTTTTCATCTCGATGCCTGAGGTCCTCTGGAAATCGCAAAGGTATTCAGTTAGTGTTTAAGTTATTTTCACGATTTAAATCAGTGTTTTTCAACCTGGGGGCTGCGAAGCCTCTTTCGCAGGGTCGCCGAGGCCATATTAGTTGCTGGGAAAACTACTTCAGTAAAAAATACAAAAAGTTTAAAAATATTTATAAAGAAAATGTTAGTTAACTCCTTATATTTGTCACAAAAGAAAATGCATGAAAAAAACAACGGGGGAAATATTTCTTCATACAAAAGGGGTCGTGTCGTGTCATGAAAAAGGTTGAAAAACACTGTTTTAAATAATCAAATCATACTTCGGTACTACTAAAGTTCAAAATACAAAATAGACACCCTTCAGTTGTACGATCATTGATTCGTTCTGGTTGACGTTGTCTGTTACAACGCTTAGGTTCTTCGAGCAGTGTGACAGCTTCTCCCTAGATTCGTGCAGCTCCCGCTCCAAGACCCTGTTCGACACTGCCAGGGACTCTTTTTCCTGCCTGAGCCTCTCCAGGTCGAGGAGCTGGGAGGAAACCTGCCTCTGCAACATATCTTTGTCAGCGTTCGCTCTCTCCAAAGCATCTCTACAGCTTCTAAAGTCTTGCTCTACGCTCGACAAGTTTTCTGTCGTGTTCATGCATTTGTTTTTGAGTCTTGTGATTTCTTGCACCAATTCAGCTGCTTTTATAATGAGGCTTTCAGGGGAATGCGTATGAGTGGTGTCACAAAACTCAGCATCTAAGGCGGCTGACAGACGTCGCACTAGATCATGGAATTGGCAACGCGCGTTTTCTTTTTGTTGTTCTTCATTGTGGCACTCCAATTCGAGAGAGCGCAGTTTCTTCTCCAAGTCCTTAATTTTGTCTTCGTTGTAGCGGTTGTCCCGTTGCAATGTCTGCACTGTCATGTCGCTTCTGCCGTGAGCTGCTTGAAGGTTGCGCTGGACTTCTTCGAGGTCTTGTATCTTCTTCCTAAGCGAAGATATAATTGCGTTCTGCCTGGCATTTTGTTCGCGCAGGTGGTCGATTTCAACCTGCTGCTCTAATATTCTTTGATCTCGCGACAGCATTTGGTTCTTTAGATCACTTGTCTGTAATATTAAAACAAAAAGGTTATTACTAAGGAATTTACCTTGACGCTATTAGTAGGCTTCGATTCGATACTTACTTCAGACAGTAATTTATCTCGTTTGTATTGGAGTCCAGCGAGATCGCTTCTCAAGGTAGTAATCACGTCATTCCCAACGTCTGCATCCATCTGTAGAAGTTTACTCTAATGATAAATAATTCATAACGAGGTGCGGCTCGAATTAACTAACAGTAGCCACTGTAATTATGGTAACGACTTACAAAATGCCATAGTGTGGAGTTGGTATAATAGGGCAGGAAGACGCTTTGCCGCGGCAGGCAAGAGGCGACTACTGGATTACTGCACTTGCTTACCTTTGGTTAAAAGGTAGCGTGACCCGGATTGCTATTTCAGGCTTGGCGAAAGTCACGATACTCTCTGATTACCATGAAGCGGGAGGCTTGCTAACAAATTATGAGTTCGTTGGCGTGATTTGTCAGATAAAGAGGTCGTGACGTTTTGGGGATCGACGACGGCATAAAGAGGGGGAGGGGTGTTATTGAATGCCGTACAAAAGGGAAAAACGAATTCCGTTTAGTACCCAGACTTTTACAGCAAATGATGTAGCTATATGTTTCAGAGAAATCCCTGCGTGGTACGGTCTAGAGCACGCTACTCCGTTTCGTTGTAAGAGTAAGAACATAATTGATTTAACGAAAAGCGCATGCTTTAGTTTGCCGGTACCAACGTTTAAGAAAAACTAGCTATTACCCGCGAGCTCGTCTGCGAAAATGTTTAACGCTATCTGACAGGAACTAACGCCATTTAACTACGGACCTACAGAACTAAGGATCGAAAGTAATATTATATCCTATGTGTTAATCCAGGTTAAATATATAAATCCCTTCATCCATTTTTGTGTGATCGAGTACTTATCAAACATTCAAACTTTCACATTTATAAATTATAATGCAGTCATATAAGGAGATTCACTTCTGAATGAGAGATAATAAGCTGGAAATTCGTATACAGCTTCATTTTGGTGTCCTAAATGTTGTCTCAAAAGTCACACTTAATCTCGTGTCCGCGTCGTAAGTTATTCAAGGTCAAATAAGTCAGTTTTTCGCGATTATCTCGGTTTCTATAGCTCCAGTGATGTTAACATTTATTACAAAATTGTAGAGCATAAAACTTGGAACAAATATTGCGTTAAAAAATTTCGTACGTCCAACCGTTATTGAGATAGAGGGCAGAGAGCCCGCAGCGCTCAGCCATACTGACTGATACAAGGTCAACCGTGAATCTCAGTGAATAAAACCTTGTATACAGTTTTAAGTAATTGAAATATCATTATTATTTGATTTTTTATTTAACTTGCAATGTTCGTATGTACTTATGTAAATATGACAGAAAATACTTACTTAAAGGATGGATGACTTTATTGCTAATGATATTTCAATGACTTAAAACTGTATACAAGGTTTTATTCACTGAGATTCACGGTTGACCTTGCATCAGTCAGTATGGCTGAGCGCTGCGGGCTCTCTGCCCTCTATCTCAATAACGGTTAGACGTAAAAAATTGATTTTTTATTTAACTTGCAATGTTCGTATGTACGTATGTAAATATGACAGAAAATAGTTACTTAAAGGAGGGATGACTTTATTGCTAATGATATTTCAATGACTTAAAACTGTATACAAGGTTTTATTCACTGAGATTCACGGTTGACCTTGCATCAGTCAGTATGGCTGAGCGCTGCGGGCTCTCTGCCCTCTATCTCAATAACGGTTAGACGTAAAAAATTGATTTTATTACAATGCGTATATATCGTATGACAGAATAATAGTAAATATGTTCTTTAATTTTAATGTTCCAAAGATTCCGGAGATCACATCAGTATGGCTGAGCGCGGGCTCTCTGAACTATTCTGATTTTTTTTAACATATTTTTTCCTTGAATATGCCCTTTTTTGTATATGTTACTCTATAGTGACCTAATCGAAATGAAACTGACTTTTTTGACATTTCCTTGAACGACGAACACAAAAGATGATTTATGATGACAACATTTAGGACACTTAAAAATGATAATGATGTATACACCACTGTTTGACTTATCTCTCGTTCCGATTGTTAACCCCTTTAATTAATGTTAAATGATAATAATGCTTTTTTGACATTTGCTGTTTGAGAAAAGGACACCAAAATGAAGATGTATTTAATTCCTTGACCCCTTCTAATTCCTTAAATGACGGAATAATAATGCCCGGGGGCATTATAAAAAATGACCGATTTAACGCTTGGTCCACAACATCTGTAGGTATATTGTAATCTATGTAGGTATGTACCTATAGGGGGAGATTAAAAGTAGACCTAGTAGTGTCGTATATCACTCGGTAAAAAAGTTTTTTAAATTTGACATTGTAATTTAAACTTTTTTTTCATGTTTTGAGTTACTCTTAATTATTTTTATTATTATTTTTTAATTTAATTCTAATTATAATAATAATAATAATAAATATCACAGGACAATTCACACCAATTGACCTAGTCCCAAAGTAAGCTTAGCAAAGCTTGTGTTATGGGTACTAAGCAACGGATAAATATAGATATATACATACTTAAATACATATTAATCACCCAAGACCCGAGAACAAACATTCGTATTTTTCATACAAATATCTGCTCCGATAAGGAAATCGAACTCGGGACCTCAAGCTTCGTAGTCAGGTTCTCTAACCACATTTCAGTGTATTTAATAGTTTTTATCAAATTGCTATCATATTGGTCATTTTTCATAATGCCCGGGCATTATGAAAAATTACCGATTTATCACTTGGTCCACAACATATATAGACATTACAAAACGTGTTCTACGTCTACTCTGGTACGTATGCTAATGCCAATCCTATTGGAATACTTGTTCTAAGCCATATATACACCGCGTATATTGCTATTGACACGGACCAGGCACTGAAACTGAACTACATTTGAACACGCGCTATGACGTCCTTGACAATAGAACCGATTGTCGACACAAATAATACGAGTACGTTTCAGTACTTTCAGGGTCTACTAAGGAATGCCAGGATTTTAAGTTTTCAGTGTATAGCGCTATAGTAGTAAATCTGGGGGGGCTACTACGAAATTTGAAAATCGAAGTTCGTATCGCGTCCCTCTCTCATTATATAATACTAGCTGTTGCCCGCGACTCCGACCGCGTAGAAAAATAGTATACGACTTTACGTCCTATTCTCAGACCTACCGAATATACACATGAAAAGGGCTTAAGTATACTTTCTGCCGGCAACGGACCAATGACTCCTTGAGTAGTTGGTTCTCACAGGCAGTGGTGTTCATTGCGCATCAAATGACCCGCTTGCTCGTTTGGCTTCCTCTCACAATAAAAAAAATCATAAGCATCGGTCAAACCGTTTACCTACTAGCTATTGCCCGCGACTCCGTCCGCGTAGAACGGCTCAGACACCGAATATACACAAAAATTTCATAAAAATCGGTCAAGCCGTTTCGAAGGAGTTTGGTCACTAACATTTTCACCAGAGAATTTAATATATTAGAAGATAAGCGTCAGCGGGACTGCAAGGCAAGATACGAAGTTGGAATTTTGCACTTCCTGGTATAGGCGGTATAGGGCTATAATAAATAACAAATTAATGATTTGATTTCGAAGCAGGCTCGTTACTTACTTCGGATGGAGTTTTACTGCACAATGCCTCATATATCTTCCAGTCTTCCGCGTCGTCTTTTCCTTTTTCGTCTTCCATTATTTTATTTACACTGCCTCTTCGGCTGCACTTTCAGTTTTGTTTAGCACCGATGAAACCTCTCTGGTTGCCATGAAGTTGTAGTCATGTAAACATGGAAATCGATTTTTCAGTCGCTTTGTACCTGGACTCATTGTTGCGATTTGTAAAGTTTTCTTCGACGCCCTTTTCTTTATTCGGGAGGTAATTTATCTCATAAAAAAAAACACCAATCCATGTATTATGAGATTTCGTTCTAATAACCTCGCAATTATTCCTTGCCTATACTGTATAAATAAATTAAGCCATTCTTGAAAAAAAAAAATGTTCCCAAATTAACGAGTTCACTGCTGGTGACGAAATGTATTTATAAAGGACCAATTTAATTCCTGGGCCACCATAGAACTTTATCACAGTAAATAATTTTACTTGGTTTTGACAATAATGCTCAACGAATGACAAACAGTCATGATAGCAAGGTGGCAGAGGAATATATTTAGTTGACCTACTTATAAAATAAATGACCGATTATTCTTGTAAGTAAAATAAAAGCTTGTAGAAATTTACCCATTTGTTTAAGTGAGGCCCAATTTACACCGCGAGCGAAACGGACTCATTAATGACATCGGAATCGAGGGATTTATTAATAAAAAAAACATTTTTTTTTTTACAAAGTAATATTTATTTGTAAGAAAATAACAAAATCAAAACTTAGAAGTTAATCTGCTAATACAGAAACCCGAAGTAATTTTTCCTTCTAAGATAATTTTACGTTTATTTATTGTATAAAATTTAAATGACTTCTGGTGTTACCCGATTCAAATTAGAGCAAACTTATGGAAGCCATGGTCCATTTGCGACAGATTTTAGCATAAAAAGCGCTTTTAAGAAAATATCAAATGAAGGAAAGTATATAAGACTAAAAAATAGTGTTTCTTAGGTCGTAATCTCTAAGCCCTCAGTAAACTCGTAGATACACAAACCTTTCTCATCCTCATTTAACAAACGATCTGATTGAATTGAAATTTGGCAACACAAATTTAGCAGCAAGTTTGTATAAAAGCACGATTTTACTGGGACTTTGAGACAAGCATGACTATCATTTAAACATTGGCTCGGTATGGAGGCACGTCTTAACATAAACCTTCAACTAACGTCAACACTTATACTAGTACTACAATAAAAGTTAGAAATCTCTCGAAAAATAGATTAACTCTTTAACTTTCTTTTATGAGCCTCGAAACATCTTAGGCAGCATACTTCTCCAATTTTAATTGGGTTTCAAACGACCCAGAAACAAAGATGGCGAGTTCACGCGCTCATGGTAGTTTCATAACACTAGCTACCTTGTTCTAAGCATTATCACAGCTATAATGGCATTAATTACAAAAAAAAAACATCTTATAAAGTATATCGTCGGTAAGACCGGTGCGAACTTTCCATTCATTCATTTTACCATGGTAGACTTAAAAACTAACTTACAACGTAAAAAAAAATCAGATCGCGCGTGTGATCCACGCAAAGCAAATGCCATTCTAGCGGAGGTCAGAAACTGACTAGTGATTACATTTATAAATATTGACATGTAATGATCACTGTTAAAACATTTATTATAGACGGATACAACATTGTATCCAGGTAATACGCTGAAATCCTGAATATTTATAATTAACAAACGCTTATAGGTTCTTAATAAACTAAACTGAAAAATTAACAGGAATGATAGAAGACGGTATAATAACGATCTCAATCAAGTAGGACATGGACACCTCCACACAACATACTCAACACGTTCATAATATGACCTTAAATCGAAAGCTTTAGATTAATTAGCTCTTCCATTCAAAATAGAAAATACAGATTGTATATTCCTAAGAACACATTAAAAACAGATTTTCGAATAGTTGGGGAAAGATAGGAAAGTCCCAGTCTATGAAGTAGCTACTGAACTCCATGAGAGAGAAAGTTCTAGACACGGGGCTTTATATCGTACAAGCGGAGTAGCGCATATTACGGGTATCCTTGCATTGGGTGCGGTTAATGTACGGTGAGTAGGTTTTTTAACTTGATTCCACTTTTTTATACAAATTGCAGTAAAGTAGATACCTGGTAGGGCACCGAATGTATGAATGTCCACGTATTGTCGCCGGAATATACCATACCTAAATATTGCACAACCTGATAATTACTCCCATGTAATTTGACTAAGAGCACGAATTATCAGGTCGCACATTGCAGTTTGCTCAAAGGTCAATTACAGGCTGTACATAAACCGCTTTCCTTGCACTTACGGGCCCTTACGTATTGCTCGTCTGCCTATACAGCCTTGCGAGCTACTAACTGTTTCATGAGCAGGAAGCCATCCATTCCATCCTTTCATTCCCTAACTATACGTTTAAACCTTTCAAGACAAGCTAAAGGTTCACTATCTCTAAAGCCGAGTTTAGACTTGCAAGAAAAATCGTTGCATTACATTGCGGCACTTGATTGACCACTACAAACTCGATAGCTTTACGGTCTCGCAATGTAATTGCAGGATTTTTCTTGCAAGTCTAAACTCGGCTTTACACGTTTATGATCACGTTAACCAACTCATGCCACCGCCATCTTATAGTTTGCTGACAGATCAAAAATCATAAATTAGATATAACGCTTACCGGTCTTTATGTTATCGCATTTTATTTTTTAAATAATAATCATTATTCTGATTACAGTTATGTTCCATGTATGGGTTGAAAAACGCCAAAAGAATAGTGCTATAAAAGACAAAACACCGAGTTACGGAATTGGACGGTCAGTGGTAAGTTTGGTTAATGTGATCGATGTCCCGCGTTACAACTGGAGATTGTCGTCAATATTTAGCTCGTCTGAATTGTGGGTTTTGGTGGGTTGGCTGTCTACTAGGGTGATCCAAGTTTTTTTTTTGCTCCACAAAGTCTTATCTTGTTTGGCTAATAATAACTATATCAAAATTATGCTAGCTAAGGTTCATTCAGAGGTCACTCGGATTTACAAGGAAAATAGTTTTAAGTTGTCAAATACGTACGATCACTTTTTGAAATTATCACTAGCACAATCTATCGCGGCTCGTTCAACATCAAAAATATTAACTATTTGCAGGAACACGTCTGGTTTTTGTCAATTTATAAAAATAGTCAAATTATGAAGAAAGAAGTCTAATCGAATAAAGAGCGCATTGCGGAGAAAGTGAAACATAAATTTCTTGGAGCACCCTATTGTGTTATCGTCTACAAAAAGTAGAGAGTTTCACTGAGCGAGTAATGCGGCTGGCTGTGCAGACTGTTGGCGGCGAGGAAGGCCAGCTTGTGCGCGTACTGGCACACGGAGGGCACGCGCACCGCCGACGAGTTGTTGAAGTACATGTGCGTCAGCTTGTACGTCAGCAGTTGCATCTGGAACAGACGAGGACATTAACTAATTTTCAGAAGACAGACTACTCTTATTCCAGTGTCTTAGGGCCGCTTGCACGTTTCAGGGTTGAAAACTAAATCGTTAGGCTGGCTGCGTTTTCACCAAAGATGTGCGAGGATGTGTTGCGAGGAATGTGTCTTCATGATCATCCTCATCATCCCAGCCTATATACGTCCCACTGCAGGGCACAGGCCTCCCCTCAAATGAGAGGACTTGGGCAGTAGTTCCCACGCGAGCCCAGTGCGGATTGGGTGTTTCACACACACCATTGAATTGCTTCGCAGGTTTGTGCAGGTTTCCTCACGATGTTTTCCTTCACCGTAAAGCTCGTGGTAAATTTCAAATGTAATTCCGCATATGAATTTCGAAAAACTCAGAGGTGCGAGCCGAGGTTTGAACCCACGATCCTCGGCTTGAGAGGCCATAGGTCAAACCACTCTGCCACCACAGCTTCATCACCATGGTTCATGATATCGTGAACCAATAGAAACGGTTCATTTACCTATCCTCGTAGTAGCTGAGCGGAGCGAGGCTAGGAAATGAAGCGTTTCTATCAGTTCATGAAAAACACATTTCTCACACATCTCAGGTGAAAACGGAGCCTTAACCCTGGGTTTGGGTTGAGTTTTGTACATGACACCTACCTACTTTGGCCGAGGTTTACAGTAAAGCGGTTAACTAACCCGCAACCCACGTTTCAATGCATATCTTTATTAGAGGAAGGTTAGCTCAGAACAATCTATGATAATCGATGGCTGTGCAAATCACTCTCTCTAGCTACACCCCAAAGCTGGACCCAAAGCCTCTTCCCAGTTTTGTGAATTAGGAATTCAAACTGCAAAGCACAATACATTTCATATATGTTATGCCTATCCAATTTATTGAAAGTATAAACAAATCGATTTCATCAAAATTCTTGTATAAACACCCACTGGATCGAATCAATAACACATTTATCTAGAATTCGCGTCTTTTAACTAGATGTCTAATCACTTTTTTCACCAAAACTCACTTGATTTCAATATTTATTTTTCAAAATTGGTTTTTTGGAATGTTTTTGTATTTTTTATTTCAATTCCAAATTTTTACTTTTACGGTCATCCCGTAAAACCGAAATTGAAAATACAAACTGAAATATAGATGCACAGAAAAAACAGAAAAATAAGACCATCACTGTGCATCTATATTTCAGTTTGTATTTTCAATTTATTTTTCATTTCAAAAAAAATTTCGTCAAAATTACACGTTATTTCTTGATTAAAACATGTATATAATCTGTAGTAGCATAGACCAGCGTAGATGGTGGAAAATATGACATTTTAAAAATCGATTAATGCGCGGATGAATAAGCGATTTTTATTTACTTTCCTTAAAATTAAAAAATAGTTATTGTTTTTCTAATTGAATAAACAGTTTTTGGAATTAAATCAAGTATTGTAAATAATAAAATAGATAAAAATACGTTGATCTATTCAATTAATAAATAATCGATATACTTCACATCACTAAATGTCTATAGTCGGGTTAATGGCGTCTTTGTTTACGCTTGTCATAAATTGGATCGGAATACAATATAGGTGGTTTCGCATTTGAAAGGTGGTTTGAACCCTAGGCAAAAGCAATCGAAAAAATGTTTTGCTTCTAAATATCAGTTCGTATGTAAACCTATGCAAAAGAGACAGTTCACTGTGAACATCAAAGAAGGAATAAAACTGCACAAATGCGTGGCGAAGTTGTGATTGTAACTTACCCTGTCTGGAGTGAGCCCTGACGTGTCTGCAATGACGTTATAGGACGTCGGCGCGATGGTGCCCTCGCGCACGTTTTGAGAGACTAGGAAGAAGTCGTACCTGCGAACAATCCATGCAAACTTTGGTTATATCCGTTTATACTAAAACTATAATCAGAGCAGGTGAGTTTTTAAAAACAGCCGTTGTGAGATTTTTCTTTTGATTTTAGTTATGCAAATCGCGATCATTTGGGAATATCGGGATAAAAAGTAGTTTTTATGTTAATCCGGGGATCCAGATGCATACCGGATTACATTCAAATTCGTCCAGAAGCTTTAGCAAGAAAGAGTAACGACCATAGACACATTTACGAACTTGCACGTTTATAATTATGAAGGGCCTGTTTCACCACTCGTTGATAAATTTTATTTGACAGATAAACAAATGTGACGTCGTCTCCATCTATTCGGACAAAACAAACAGAGACGGCATCACAATAAATATCTGTCACAAAATTAACCAATGAACGGTGAAACAGGGGGTTATTAGTGTAATTGTAGTGACCTCTCAGGCAGCGTGACGACGTCGTCGATGACGGTGCCGGGGCGCGGGTTCTCGCCGCCGCGTCCGCGGTTCACGAAGATGCGCGTGTTGATGCGCTTCGACACTATTATGAACGCCATCTTGATCTGGTCGCCGCCGTATATCTCATGCAACTTCTTTTTTATCTCTTCGACCTGATAAGAAAAAGGAAATGATTGTTACAGACTAATAATATTTTAACTTAAGATCATTAGGCACTTGTAAGTCAGTCTAGTAGTATTTTACCTAGAGCAGCTAACTTTTAAAGTTGTTAATTGGTAGCATAAGTTTTGTTCTTAACTGTTGTCACTGGTTTATCCTATAATATCACCAACAAGTTAACTATCTAGTCAGTATTGTTTTCCAGTTACATATCAACAAACACACATTTTTTTCAATTTTTAGGGGTCTGTAGCCAAAAGAAAAAAACGGAACCCTTTTTGTTTCGCCATGTCTGTCTGTCCGTTCGCGGCTTTGCTCAAGGACTGTCAATGCTAGAAATCTGTAATTTTGCACGAATATATATGTACAGTAGCGATCAAAAGTATTTTGACTCCAACAAAAGTTTCGATATTATATTATGTTAATCATATTATTATGCCTACGTATTTGTTGCTAAAATAATGAATGGCTTAAGACATCCTCGAATTGATCGAATTTTAATAATATTTAACTAGCCCCAAAATTTTACATTTTACTTAGGTATTCAAACATATTTTGACCAAGTATATTATTTTAATTTTTTACTAAGAATAAGCATGCACTTCCCAAATATTTCATGAACAAATATCAGTAGACTGCTTGTAACATGCCGAAATACAAAGAATATTCAAACGATATAAAACAGGCTGTTGTGGGTGCGCTCAAAAAGGGCAAGTCGCAAGCTGAAGTTTCACGAAACTTTTGGAGTATCCTGACAGCTTATTAGCGTTTGAAATAAATTGTTTGAGGCTCGAAAGAATGTCCTTAACGAGCCCAAAAGCGGTCGTCATCGATAATGACTTCAACTGATCGGGTAATCAAAAAACTTTCCACAGAAGATCCGCGAAAATCTGCAGAGGCGATCAAAGACGAATTAAAATAAAAATTTCAACAAATATATCGTCACTACTCTTAAAAAAGCTCGTATCTCAAAGAATAAAAAATTTCTGAGCGACATATTGATTTGAGATACGAGATTTTTTCAAAGTAGAGACGATATTCATGTTTCCACTGTTAAACGACACCTGAGAGAGCAAGGATTATATGGCCGACTCCCGTCTAAAAAGCCGGATATTTCGGGAGAGAATAAGACAGCGAGATTAGCGTTTGCAATTCGTCACAAGTCGTGGACAAGTACTGATTGGTCAAAAAATGTATGGAGCGACGGAGTAAGTTTAATTTAATGCCATCGGATGGCATCAAGTACGTGGGACGTCCACACATTAAACGACACGATGTAAGATACCAAGTACCCACGTCAAGCATGGTGGTGGCAATGTGATGGTTTGGGAATGCTTTTCTCGCCACGGAGTCAGCCCCCTCGTTAAATTGACGGGATAAAGGATCGATTTGTGTACGAAAATAAACTCAATACACATCATGATACCTTATGCCAAAGAAAATATGCCACCTTGCAGCATGATAATGACCCCAAACATATCCAGGCGTTCTTAAAGTGTAAAAAGGTAAAGATTTTTGAATGGCCCAGTCAAAATTCAGATCTAAATCCCATTGAGCACTTGTGGGAAGAGCTGGATCGCAGAGTAAGATGCAGAAATTCCTCTAGCTAGGCGGTTTTTTTTCTCAAGCAAAGTCAGTGGGCGAACAGACCTTATGAACGCATACAAAAGTTAGTCGACTCTATGCCAGCTCGATGTGCCGCTGTAAGGAAGGCTAGGGTCTTTGCAACCAAGTATTAAGCAAATAGTTCATTTTAACAAATTCCAATTCCGTACAAAATATGAAATATTAAATATTATATATTATATTATTTTCTGTGTTGAATTGCAGCAGACTTTATGATAGTATGTTTACCTCGTGGCTATGCACGTACGGGATCTGGCCGTCACCGACGCCGTCGCGGTAGATGAAGATGTGACTCGGCAGGAATTCTGTTCACGAACAAATGGAAAAGTTAGCAAATACGTCACTTCTTATTCAATACTCATTTGCAATGAGTCAAGTACTTTGTTTCCATTAGATCATTTAGAGCGGTTAAAATATGTACTTAAAAAAACTTCACTTACGCCTTCAAACACAATAAGTTTTTGTTAATATTTATTTTTAATTAAAGCATCATTTTGCTTACTGCACTTGCATTATCATCAGCCCCACGGTTTCAGACTAGCGCTTTATACGCACGAATAAGCTCGTTTTTGAAAGCGCGTGTACAGTCACCAGCACCAATATCTGACACAACAAGCGTGCATAAATATCTGATACGACTCTACGTGTCAGATATTTTAGCACGCTCCGTGCTGGTGACTGTACGCGCGCACAGGCGCACAGGGTTTCGTTTCATCGAGCTCGTATAAGTGTAAGCGCGAAAATGTCGTTTCAGACGCGTACACGCGTGTTCGATTTAATGTAGCGCGCGTTTACAAACTTACGCGCGTATGCCAAAAAAGAGCGTCTACGCGCAGAAAAAAACGCTAGTCTGAAATTGCCCTATATTTGGATACCAAATATCAAGTCGAAACCATCAGAACTTCACTAGCAGATTATTGTATTGTCAACGAATTCACAGATCTATATAAAATTTTAGCTCAATCGTATGCCAGTAAGTGGTGGAAAAATAGCTTACTAATTTCAGTTGATAGGGAGTTATCTTCATTTTACATACTTCCAGTTTATTTGAGTTTGATTTATACCAACAACGGACAAGTCATATGAAATTTCCCTAAAAGGTCCCCCCATTTAAAAATGAAATTTTGTTAAATACTTGTGATGTATATATAGCATTTAATAATATTGTAAATCTGTTTAAAAAAAATACACCACGTTGAGTTTCTTGCCGGATTCTTCTCAACAGAGGTTTTTCCGAACCAGTGGTAGATTTTTTTCGACATTCATAACTGCTTGTTATATCCTAAATTGTGACTGTGAAAAGGAACGGATGCGCATTCTGTCGCCAGTATTGTTAGTGACTCACGGTTCCGGTCGCGATACTTCTTGAGCGCGGTGGCAATGTTGAAGCTCATGTGGGCGGAGAGCTCCTCGCCCGAGGTGTGCGCATTGACGATGGAGTAGTACTGCGTCATCTGGCGGTCCATGGTGGCCACAAACGCGCCAAAGCTCTTCTCCTTGGAGCGCGTGTCGTGGCACACGTCGTACCCGATCACCATCAGCTTCGGCAGCGGCACCTCCACCGTCCACGGCGCACCGCCCAACTGCACAAAAACGTTACATTACTTAGTCTGCACGACCATGCGCCACGTCGTCAGAATGATCAGTGTACACACAATGGTCTCTGGTTCAGTGCTGTCTGGCTAAGCTAAACACCTAACGATGGACGTAAAAATCAGCAATCAGCATTATGTGCAAACAACACCAGCCATGATGCAACACGATTTCTATAGTGTGTCGAAAGAACCGACACATTGCCATTCGCTACGATCCATTGGCTGTTTTTCCATTAGCCGGTCCGGCACCGGCCGGCACGGTCGTGCACCGGAACCGGCGCCGGGTCTTCGTTTTTCCACTGCGCCGGTGTCGATGCCGGTTTACGCTCAGTGAGTGGTACAGAACTGACTACTGACACGGACTTCAGCACAATTCATATTATTATACAAAACATGCGGTTTTGCCGGGCCAGCACCGAGTGGGAAGCTTGCTACCCCGGCGACGGGGACGGCGCTGGTAAGTGAAAAAGCGAGGAATACATTTTTGCATGCATGCATTTTTGGTGCCGGGCTGGCTAATGGAAAAACGCCCATTGCCTACTGATAATGTCTGCCATTTTGCGCTGTTGCCATCGGTCCTGTTCATGATGACTTCTAGTGGGCCATTGTGTACTGGTCCATTAGTCGTAGATCTCTCGTTTAGCCTACATTTAGATTTGAAAGGCATAGGTTCAATTTAATACATTTGTGTACAGTCACCAGCATTAATATCTGCCACAGCGGAGCGTGCAAAGATATCAGATACACGTCCTTCCGGCCCTAGAAATAGAGTCGTATCAGATATTGGTGCTGGTGACAGTACCTTATTTCAAAACATTGAATTACTCTAGCTAAGTTTCACTTAAGATTTTCACCTCCTGATACTGAACTGAACTCTACGAAACATGAACTACGATTAAATTATGATTAAATTTTTCCTAAGTGCAAGCCCAAATGTCAAAGAGAGAGTGCTTACTTTGCAGTTGATCTGGATGGCGACTTTAGTAGCGATGGACATCGCAGACTTGCTGGACATATTGCGCGCGCACACCACTTGCGTGGGCACGGCGCGGTCCACTGTGCACTTCTTCTTGATCGCTTCGTATCTGCAACAGAAGAAAACCGTCATTACTTATTATTATCATCAGGGATATCACACATAGATCATTTAGGGGAAAATAAGTGTGAGAGAGTGAATAGATCTTGTGCGGGTTACTTGGACTCATTTACTGATCTCGAAATACCACTGAACTCTCTACATTATGTACATGCTAGCTTATATACTAGAATATGTCTAAGGCACTGAGATGGCGGCGTGGCTTATCTGGATCGATCGCGCGTGAGATAGATATCACTTTCCAAATTAATCGACACGATCCAGATAAGTCATGTGCCAGCCATGGCACAGATCACAATATTATCCTTGTATATTTAAATTTTCATGTTCAGATTTTTATTCACATTTCATTGTCAGCTCTGTCTCAAATTCGTATATTATACGAAGCAGGGGGAAAAATATTTTACTTATTCGCAAGAATATTGCAGTGCACAGATTTAAATATTTACCTGTCCGCAAAGTTCCTGGCGAGTGTGCAGAAGATCAAAGCCGGGTTTTTCTTAGCGATGACATTTTCACACATATTGGCATACTCCATCGCGCCGTCTCGCTGAATCGACACTATAAAAGGGAACCGATCGTCAATGTATACAATACTATATATTTTTATTTAACAACAACACCATGTAAGCAGTTATTCTTTGGAATTTTTGCATAGCATTTGACAAAACCTGTTCCCAAACATTTCAGGTTGCTACCCCGTATGAGAATGACCAAGAACAATAAACAACGTTTAATGGTGTATACCGATTTCAGGTCTGGGCATCCGGAAGCCAGCGCCGCCGCCGGTCTTGAGGATGAGCTCGACGAAGCTCTCGGTGTCGCGGCGCTGCCGCTCCGGCGTGATCACCACCCACGACGGGCACTGCGCGATCGACAGCAGTGGCTTAGACCTACAAACAAGCACATCTGTGAAGTCTACTACATTCGCTGCCGCGCATTGCTACCAGTCAAATTAGAAACCAACTGACAGCGGAGGCGGAGCGATGCGGCGCGGCGTTGAGGCGGTACTGGTTGTAATATTCGAGCTAACGTGAAAGAGGCCACACAATAAGCGTGGCGCGTACTAACCAGTACTGCCTTCGCACCGCGCCGCCTCCGCTGTCAGTGGGTTACTAGCTTTACACTTGTAGCCAATTTTCCGCTTTGTAGTGAAAGTTGCTTAAGAACAGAACACAAATGTATTCTTGGAGTGAATGTTCTATCTCCATTCTAATTGTTGCGTTCTTTCTGTTCACGTTACATAATACAGTGACGTGCGACAGACTACTGAGACTACAATAATGTGCATGTGAGCCACATCGCAAGCTAAGTCTGTGTCGCTACTAACACAATAGGTTTGTCGCTGTCCCCCGCACGGACTAAATTTTTCTAGAAGACTAGGACACGCATCTTTTGCTCACTCTACTCTTAACAAACAAAAAAGTAGTAAGTGATCAAGACCATGCATTTGATTATCAGTAACCTTGTGATGACTAACCTCATGTCTCGTGTCCATCCTTCAGTGGTGTCACCAGCCGGGTACTTGTTGCCACCACCTTGCACGATATTCTCTGGAGCCAGTTGACGCCCCTTGAACCTGACCAGCTCATTGGCCAACTTTAGAGACCATGTGTTGAGCTCCTAAAAAGAAAAATAGGGTGCCGTAGCATTCTTGCGCGAGTGTCGATAGAGCTAAAAATTCTACTAAGGTTAATGGGATGTACTTACGGCCACGACCTCCTTATTCTGCGTGAACCGGCGATTGAAGGCGAGCAGCTTCTGTATGCGAGTGTCGGGTCCGATCTTTGTATGGACCCCCATGGCCTTCATGAGCTGGAAGTTGGCGCGCATTTCGTCAGAGAGCCCGGTCTGGCGGCACAGCTCCGGGATGAGATACACGAGCTCGGGCATGCCGGCGCGGATCTCACGCGGCTTCGAACGCGATATGAGCAGCGGCTGGCGCGTGTCGTTGATGCGGATGTTGTATTTCTGGAATATTGTGTTTGTTAAGCAACAAAAGCCACAAGTTCAGTGGATGCAGGCTTCTTCAAATTAAAGCAACTGGAGGTTTATGGGGGGAGGTATATGTCTAACAGTGGACGTCCTACGGCCAATATAATGATGATGACTAAAGTTCCAAGTCAGTAGTTATTGTTTAAAACATCAAAAGATATGTTCACTTACAATTTAATGTGACAATCGGCCTTATTATTTAGGAACTGTTGTAAAAAAATATAATTGGTCGACTATATATTGCTACTCCCCACAACCACTAAGCGCACTATGTGAATAAATCTCACCCTTTGATAATAGTCCATGTAGCTGACAGTCTCTTCCTTCATTTTGAAGGTGGACAGCGGGCTCTCAGTCCACGTCACATCGTCCACGCGGTATGTGCGCTTGTTGTAGTCAGTCATTACGATTTTGCCTAAAAACGTACAAGGTGTGTTTTATAAATGTAACACACACACACACACACACACACACACACACACACACACACAGAGCGGTCAAACTTATAACTCCCCACTTTTTGCGTAAAAAAAAAAATTGAACATACCGACGACATCCTCGAGGAAGGTCTTCTTGAAGTTGGCACCCTTGGTGGCCGCGTACTCTTGCAGCATCTGCAGCACTGTGTCCATACGCAGCACCTTGTGCGTGATCTCTGTCACCATGAGGAGACGATCCTCGTACTGATTGATCGTAGTTTTATATCCTGGCCATATCTGGAGCTTATATTCTGGGATATCGACCTGGAAATGATAACTTTACAGCCTGGAGAAATCACATACTTAGCTTGTTAGAGCTTGTCTAATCTGAAATGACGCGCCCTACCACCGCATTTATGCACATGAGCAAATTTTTTAGCTTAGACAAGCTCTACATAATTAATTATACACGTCACTGCATAATAGTTCTATTTACAAAAACCACTTGCTACCAAGTCTAAAGCAAAATAAATTATTTCATATTTACTTCTAGCATGCTCAAGAGATGAGCCATGAAGGTCTAACTCTAACAGTCACAACCCCTAACTTTTGGTGAATTTGTATCCCATTAATTAAATGGTACTTTTAATGAGTGATCCAGGAGATATTTCCATAGAAACGACCTACATAGTATGTTAATTGACCCAATTAGAGAGATTAGAAGAGTTGTTGGTTTGTCGTCTTATGAGATATTGATACGGATCAGTAATGTTAATTAAAAAACAAATATGATTTTTTTTGCCGTTAATACAGTAGTAACCTGCTTTTATACATTTCCTAAGTTGTCAATCTCTTCAAAAATACAATGCATATACAATTAAGTAGTTATTGTTCATCATCTTGTTTAAAAAAAAATGCCTTTTTCTGTTATAATAAGTAGTTCATAGACGACCAGAAAGCCTATGGGTTAGAGATCCTGACTTGCTTGAGCTTGAGGTCCCAACTCCTATCCCCAGTCAGGGTATACTTGTATGAAAAATATGAAGGTTAACTTTGAGTCTTGGACATTTAATATGTATTAAAGTCTCTATATCTATAAATAAAAGTATGTTTATCCATTGTAGTACCCCATCAAGCTTTGCTTAGTTTGAGACTAGGTCAATTGGTGTATGTGAAAGAAGTTGTGTAACTAATTGATTAGATCCATTTTGTACACGTACCTTCGCATCAGGATCAAAGAAATCCCTGCCGACGAGCTGAAGCTGTAGCAGCCTGAAGCACTTGCGGATGATCAGATTGAATATCTGTATGTAGTGATAATCACCTGGGCTGACATCACAAGTGAGCTGCAAAGGTGCATTTCAAAATATTATAAACACAATAAATTACAATTTGTGCTTATGTATCAGTTTGACATGCCACATACCTTGATGAGAAGCCTCATTCTCTGTTCGTCTGTTCTACGGTCAGAGTACAGCTCAAGCGGGTCAGGGTGCAGTCTTTTGACAGTATACAAGACACATCCATCAAAGATGTATCTAAAATGAGATTAAATATCAAGTATAGTGGTAAAATATCTATATAATTATGCATGTATTTCATTTGCATTGTGTATATATATGAACAAAATAAGGCTGGACTTTAACAAAAAAAAAAAAAAAAACTAGCATTTGCCCGCGGCTTCGCCCGCGTGGAATTCGGTTATCGCGCGCTGTTTGGGATTGTATCGGGATAAAAAGTAGCCTATATCACTCTCTGGCCAATAAACTATCTCTATGCCAAAAATCACGACGATGAAAGACGGACAAACATACACACAAACACACACTTTCGCATTTATAATATTAGTATGGATTAATAATTTTAGTAGTGTTATACCTTATATGCCATGATTGGACGCTAAAATTACAATACAATGACCTTTTACTGAACACCACAATAAATGAGTCAAAACCGGTACATAGAGAAAACTTACCAAACCTTTCGAACCGAAAGAAGAGGACTAGATTTCAGTAGGTTGTGCAATTTAAGGCAGATTAGAACAATAAAATTATGTAAGCAATACTCTTAACTCTTAGTACACCATGCTTACCCGCCAATCGTGTTGGCATGGACTCTGAGCAGAGCCTTGCGCACGCTCGTGTTATCCTCCTCTGGATCGACGTCGACGTGGTACTGGTACAGGCGCCACTGGGGCGTGGAGTGGACCGTGAAGTAATTGGCCAGCAAGTCCAATGGCTCGCCAGACGTACCTACAAATATGCAAACGTAAACACATTGTTATACATACATATTATTCATGTTCAGAAACGTGTGGGGCCAGGGCTTTAAACCAGTACCAGTAAAAAAGAAAACAATTTCAAATTTGAAAAATATTTTTTTTAATACCACTTGGTTGGTATTTGGTAATAATGATTTATATAAAAAATATATGCATAATTTATAAAATTAGATTGTAAATGGAGTGTGCACAGTACTTAGCTAAAAATCTAAGACTATTTTTTTAGCCTTCAGACACATGTTTCAAGTTTGTACTTAATTTTACTTATTTTATGATTCATCATTCTTTTAATTTATTTATATCAATATTCACTAAGAAAACGTGCTAGAAATCAAATCTGTTTTGTCGCCTGTCGTGTTTTTTAAGTTTTCAAAGTAATACAACATTTGTTTTATTACCATTAAACAAGTATTATTTAAAGCTGTTGTTTCATAAGTGTTAGTGTTTTTTTTACCGCAGGAGCTCGAAGTTATATTAATGTGGTATCAAAAAGGAAAAACACAAAAAACGATTTTTTTAAAAGTCGCATAGATGCTTACTTGTTACATTTGTTTTGTTACTTTGTTGTACATTTATTTGTTACATTTATTTAGCAATATTGAAAAAAAAAAATACAATAAAAAATAACTAACCAAACAAAAAAAGTCAAAAACTTGGACAAGGGTGGCATTTTTCAAGATAAAACAAAAGTATAAATATCTCGAAAACGTGACACTTAAAACACGTTTATAGAACGTCCTAAGCGTGCTCCACCCGAACAAAGCTTATCCATTTTTTACCGAACACCCTATTATATTTTTATGTATCGGTATTTATAGTACCGGTTCCAAATACTTGGTTAGGCATAAATTATTGTTTGTGTCTCGCTCGCACTCATTGGGCAAATAGTGCCACAGGGACTGTAGTAGCGAGTCACTATCAAGTGGAATGAGGCGAGCAAGTAGATAGTAGAACAGCGCGCACACAGGAAGCAAATTATCAGTACATTGGTAGTAAGGCGTTACACGTAGTTATAGACGACTTTTTTTATACCGGCGGCAGTATAAAAAAAGTGTCATGTTAAAAAGCCCTTTGCGGCCTACTTACAGAACAGAATAAAAGTTTAAACTTTGACAAGTACATATTTATTTACTGTTCCTAACACGAGCAGTAATGTAAGTTAATCAAGCAATTGCAACTAAGCTACATCAAGAAAGGCGGTATACTTGTTAGTACATCTTGTTGTTTATCTGTTTTTAAGTCTAAGTGTTTTTAAGTCTGAAGATGAATGCTTTCTCATGCAAACATTGGCTTCAGTCTTTATCTTGCAGTGTAGGTAGTCAAGTGCAAAAATAAGTATATCTATTAGAACCACTCAAAAATATGTTACTACGGCCTTATTGCGTCGGAATAAAGGGGATCAGTAATGCTCGACCCTATACTGCTTAGCCATCACTGTACGACTTGATAATACGAACTAATTTTGGATTAGAATTATCAAGTCGTACAATATTAGGTCGTGCATTATTAGTGTGTCCAAATTTTTGCTCGGCCTGTTATGTAAGTCGTTATAATCGGAATCCAATCGTGATTGTTTTTTTTCGAGTGTTTTTTTTTTTATATTTTCGATACGGAATCCAATCGAATCGAATGACCATAGATTTGTGTTAGGTCCAATTGTGACCACAATGCGCGAGCCGAGCGTGCTGCGGTAGCGGCCGGCGAAGCGCCAGGACCAAATTAAGTTATCTATATAAATAAAAATGAAACGTAAAATGTGTTGCTAAGCGCAAAACTCGGGAACGACTGGTCCGATTTCGTTAATTCTTTTTTTGTTGTGTTTGATACTATCAGGAGAAGGTTTTTATAGAAGAAAATACAGAAAAAGTATAACGGGGGCGAAGCCGCGGGCAACAGCTAGTTTTCTACTAAATTTATTAATATTCGGTGTACACGAAAAACATGATCAATTGTGCGAATCGATTGCTTGCTGTCAAAAGTGTGCTCCGATTATTAGGTCGTACAAAATCAGGTTGTCCCATAGCACCTTGAAAATTATCGGTACAGGGTGATAAAGCTCGACCCGTGTTCCAAGTGACATGAGATTGAATTATCAGGTCGTACAAAATCGGTCGAGCATTGTCCAGGTCGTACAATAACTACACCCGGAATAAGAGTCTGTGGTACTTATTTTTGTTCATATTTTTACACTTGACTGTACCTGTACATACCTACCTATTAACAATTTAATATTTAATCAAAGCCTAAGAACCAAAATTAAATAAAAGCTTGTAAAAGTGAAATACCCCACTAGTCATTTTTAACATAAATCAGTAAAGCTCGTGTTATTTACTCATGCTCAAGCTCCTATAGGACGATAACATTGCCATCAGTAGGTACAAGTACCCAGTAAACCGCATTTGATAAGGAGAAAAAATTAAATTCAACAATAATTGTAAGTTGATCGCCTGTTAGTAACTTGAGCCTTGGAATTTGCGCAACCCACGAGCCACCTATGCAGAAATGCAGTGAAATATTCCACTAATATTATAAAGAGAGTATGTGAAGATATTCTTTAGTTCGTTACTAAATCATGCAACGTCTGAAGCGATTTAATAAATGAAAATAGTTAGAGATATCTAGGTATAGTTTTGATCTAAGAAAATTGCAGTTCATGTGGGATAGCGATAAACAAATTAGTCGCAGCTAATTTATGATACGAGAATTAGACGAAGATTTTACTTTATGCACTAGATCACACAAAGTCATTTTATGTTACCTAGATCCAGCATAAACAAGAACTTTACGAGCATGAGAAGTGAAAAAGAATTTTATGATTGTTTTGTCACAAATACCTACATTTCCCTTTCCCCCCTCCCCCTCCTCCTCCTTTCTTTTCTCCTTATTAGTGACTTACGATGGTGAACATTACGTTTTGAAAATTGTGTTGAAACTCAAGACATACAATTCTCTTTGTAAGTATTCAATGTTAGTATAGGTACTACTTAAAATAATATAAGGCCCACTTGAATTTTACCGGTAAAATGAAATCAAAAATGTGTTTTCGTTTTTAATTGAATACATTTAATTGAATGAAAATTTAAGTAACTGTGTTATGTTTTATTAATTAAACCAATTTTAGACCAAGGAGTTATATTTATTAGTATTTTCGTTTCACCCATAAAATTCACGTGGCCCTTTTTTTCTTTTGAGCAGTATATAATATGGAGTTAAAGCAATTTTTTTTCATGTCATTGCGACAAAGTTAGTTTGAAAGGACTATGTTGACTAAAGTTGGTATTTTATTTACAACAGTGCACCCTTACTTACAATATTTTTCCATGCTCTAACTTTTAAACGCAAAGGAGTTGAGATACAAGGTGAGCTAAAAAAAAAGGATAATTTTATTTCTCGCAAAATAATGATTGTAACTCGAAATTGACAAAAAGCGAGTTACGGTGATATTCCTTGCAGGTCGCAATGTCATAATTTTATTATAATATGGAAAAACTTTTTATACTTCTTCCGACTTAACCTTCCGGCCACATTAACCCGGTATGGAGTTATGGCACCACGCTAATTAATGATTTTAATTACCTTTCTTGGACTGTAAGACAGCTGGACGGGTGCGGAGAACAGTGAGCTGCTCGGGAAGGACCCGGCCTCCGCCTCGGCGGGAGCCGCGGCCGCTGGCTCCACTGGCATCACCTACACCTCCCGCAGCCGGCTTGGCTTGTGCCCCTAAAAACAGTATTCATAAAAAATACCTATGTTGGCGGTACAGTAGGTGTAAATAAATGCATTGAAGAGGATAAGGGTATGTAAATTTTTTCGTGTGACGGAAATTTCACACGCTTATGAATGAAACATTTAAAATTAAATAAAAAGTACGTATGTATGTATGTACTGTGTACTCTTTATTGTACAAAATAAATAAACAAACACAATTGACAAACATTGACATATATATACTTATGTCACAAAGGCAAACTACAGGAAAGAATAACGATTTCTAAAAATGTATGATAATAAATCAATGAACCTAAAGTTATCTCCAAGGAGCGGAATTTCTCATAGCAAAAATCAAACATCAAAGAGATTGAACATAAGTTTTATCGACTATTCCAGCTATCGATGTTATCGAATCGACTCTTCTGATTATCGCCTTGTAACATTTGACCTCTTTGATAAGCGACTTTCATCTCCATATCAAAATAAAATAAATCGCGTCAACGTCACATATTATGACATTTATATCGCTTGAGTTTTTCTTAGTCATTCCCGTGTTATTAAAATGGTTAATCCTAAAAGAAAAACCATTAACAAATGGATTAAAAAACATACCTTACTTATTTACAATGAAGATTCTTCATCGATATACTGCTCTAAATGTAAAGTTAACTTAAAGCAGCTCAAGCTCTTTATATTTGAATTGTAACTTACTTAAAAAGCGCATTTTAAAAGTACCTACTATTTCCTGTTTTATTAATTACTAAAATATTTATCGATAGTCAATAAAACTTATGTTCAATTCCTTTGACGTTTGAATTTTTCTATGAGAAATTCCGCTCCTTGGTTAACTCTGCATTTTGAAAAATAGTTGTTTGTCCCTTTAACCACCATAATTTAAGCTAAAATGAAGTTCAAGAAATGAATGTTTACAACTTAAGCTTAACAGTGCCATAAAAATATCAAATTCTTGAAAGGCCAATAAAATGTTGATAGGCCCCATAAACTAGTCACACCAACTTTCTATTTTGTTAGATATTAAGTATAGTTGAATATCATTTTATTATACTACTGAATTAACTTGATCATCGTCATTTCTTGTTTTTTGAATATTTGAATTGAAAGATATGATCTGGCCTTTGTTTTAAGAAATCTTTAAGTTAGATATATTGTTGAATGATTAAAGTAAATTCCATTGCGAGTTCAATTCATCTCTTTTAAATACTATCTTCCTCTTCAATCTTTGTGATTTCAATTTGTGCACATCAGAATAGAATAGAATAGATTCAGGCAACACATCATGACAAAAAAAAAAACACATTTACAAAATGATAAAGAATATCACCTAATAATATCTCATCACTAAAAATTTAGATAAAACTATACATTCGAAGACAAATCACACGAAGTTGAAATGGGAAGATTGGGAAGATGACTGGGTCCAAACTGGAGAAGGGTTGCAAATGACAGATGTCAGTGGAAGGCATTGGAGGAGACCTATGCCTAAAGGCTACTGAAATTAAAGATATTTATAAACAGATTTATTATAGTGTAAAAAAAGCAAACTTTTCGAAGGGAAGCATTGCTTCCAATCCATTGAAAAGCTATAGGCTGGGATACTATAGGCTACCAAATTTATAGACATGTGTGTTTGTTAAAATTTAAACATAAAACCGAAACGGAAATGTTAAACAGTGCAACTGACGATAAACTAACCTTCATTCAAAATAACAGAATCGAAATCTATATTGTACTAATTATATTTTCGTCATCTTGTCTGTAGTAACAAAGAATTGTCATTAATTTTCTCTACATTGTCATAAACTAAGAGAAGTAAGAGAATCATTTAAAATGAAGAGAAGGGTAATACTTTATCCATTCGTTAAACGTTTTTGTTTTACGATTAACCATTTTGGTTAACATGGGAACCGAATAAAATAATACTTATGAAAACTCAAGCCTCATCAAATGTGAAGTAACATAATTATTTTAATAAAGAGATGCAAGTGGCTTATCAAAGAGGTCAAATGTAACAGAATACCTAATGTTAAAAATCGGTAGCATGTGAAAAATCTATAACTGGAATAGTCGATAAAACACAATAGTCAATCCCTCTTGACATTTGATTTTTGCTATGAGAATTCCGCTCCTTGATCATTATGTATTTTGCTCAGCACTAACGTAATGATATCAATCAATCAATCATTTATTTGCGTTAAAAACATATTCAAATGCGCATGCAGTACAGTAAATACAGTTTTAGAAGACACAACATTATTTTATATTAGGAATGAAATTGGAAAATAGATTCTAAATACAATGTCAAAGATAGAAAAACATTAATAAAATCAATTCAATTACATTAAAATAACAATTAATTAAAAGTCAAATTAAACAAAAGGAAGAACGAATTAATAAAATTGAATTAGAGATACATTTTCGTGTTGAAAAGTAATCTAGAATAAATGAATAAAATGAGCATTTCAATGAAAATTAAATACGGAAATGTCAAATGGAATAATTGATTAACAAATAAAATTTGATATGCTGTAGATACTTTAGTCTAACGCATTTGCATAGTATTCTTTAATAGAGTAATAGGGTCTAGTCATAAAATAGTATTCTTTAATAGAGTAATAGGGTCTAGTCATAAAATAGTCTTTTAGTTTTCGTTAACGTGTTCTCAGATCACTGCACCCCCTTATGCTATTATCCAATTTATTGTACACTCTTATTGCAGTATTAGTTAGGCCTTTATCAAATTATTAGTGTCTAATTTACAGCCTTTCTTATGCACCGCTATAACTTTAGCCCGCTTAAGCGCAGTTGGAAAGACTCCTTCAAGTATACAATTATTAAAAATAGTACATAGAGGAATACAAAGTAGGTCTATATTACTTTTTATCATTGTTGTATTTAAGTTGTCATGTCCCATGTGCTGATATCATATCAGCACCCAGTCATTTCAGCTGTTGGTTGACTTAGAAGAAAAAACTGTTTCCGTTGTGATTGTAATTAAAATACAGTGATTTACCGTTCTCCACAAAACCATGCACAACCATGTCTGTTTTAGAGCTCATCCGCAAAAAGATCATTCAATTATTTATCACTGTATTTCATTATTGCATAGTAATGCTTAGCCACCAGAATATCATGGATGGTAATTTAGGAAAAGAAGAAAAACAATGATTACTTACATCATTGTTACAAATGTAGAATATTAAAAAAAAACTAGCTTTATATTCACTCCATCAAATAGCTACACTTGCTAATTGTTGCATGGAATCTGAGAATTGTAGTTAACCTGGCCATGAAGTAGGACAAGTTATTTGACAGTTGATAAGGTGGGTAAAAGTACCTAATTTTTTTGTACAGAATCTTATTTCACAACATAATTGTTGTTGTTGGCTTTCCTTTCTTGCAACAAATATACTTTACAGCAATATGATTATATCAATCTCTTATTATTCTGTTTTGCCCCAAATATTTTATATAGAAGAAAACTTTCTTTACTGAAGTAACAAACTAATCAGAAGTCATGCATACCTATTGTTTAATATACTCCCAATCACATTCCCTATCCTTGTACACTACCTACCTTACACAACTTACTCAAGGTTTGTATCATTTTGTAATATGTGGGATCTCTGTACTCGACAAGACCAATTTAATATTGTTGCAACTTAAAACAAAAACACTTCTTGTAGTTCCAAGTCTAGTCTCTCCAAGACAAAATTACATTCATTGTTAAAGAGCTTCATGACAATCAAGTGCTTTTAGGCTATATCAGTCTAACTAATCACTGCCACAACCTAATAAATTTAACACAAATGAAATCAGGCTTTTCACTGGTAGAAATCTGTACACCTGAGAACCAGTTATTGCCAAACATGAAGTTCGCTGTCCTTATCGAGCAATCAATATGGGAATTTGTCCTTGTCAGTCCGAGAGGCCTGTACTCAGTAATGAGACATATATAAGTATTTATAGGAAGGACATGACAGGACGCCCATAAAGTTACAAACAAAAACTAGTTTCAAAATCAGAATAGTATAATTATTTACTTACCTAAATCAATTTTTTGCATTCGCTGCTGTATATCAACATCACCCGGATGTTCATGAGTGGAAGGTGTGTTTCGGTAGGAGGCTCTTCCAGCCTGAGCCGTCGGAGTGGGTACCCCGGCTCGGACGGGCGGTGCGACAGCGGGCGGCCCCCACGCAGACGGCGGCTGCGGCCGCGGGCCCGCAGGCCCCGGCTGCTGCGGCTGCTCGCCAGGCCGTCGCGGGGGCTGCCCGGCACCCTCTTGGCTACCACGTCCCGCCCGCCCCCTAGCTTTTCCTCTTCCACGAGGTTGTTCAGACATGTTTCGACTAGTCAAAAAAAAAAAACAAAATAAATAGCATCAAAAGTTGATCTGATCGCGCGGCGTGGTTTTTTTTTAATACTTTGTTGTTTCGTCTTGTAGTTTAACTTATTATTATGTTATGTTATGTTGGTAATTTGAGTTACGCAAAAAAGGTGACAAAATGGAGGAGTGAAAGTCATGTTATAAAAGATACCTACTCCAATTCGTCGGTGTGGTGATTCGGTGTTTGTGATTCGCAATTTCCCACGGGAAACCACCACTAACTGATTTTAAAACACGATCAAAGTTGTTGAAATATAACGTTTTATTTTTATTCACTGATTCGACTCCAAAATTAACATTACGCTGCAGATTTAGAGTAGATAAGTTAAAATTTTCAATGCTAATTTTTATCTGAATACATAAAATGCCATTTTAACTCAGAAAATACCATTAGTACCAGTCAGTACCAAATTTCGCTGAGCCAACGGTTTGTTTGAAAACAATGATGGCGGATCACGCGTCCTCTTTTTTAGCAATTAACTGGAGTAGGTACACAAATAAACTAGGAAGATGATAATGTAATTTTTTCAATAGATTTCTTTGGCATTATTTTAAGTTTAGAAAGTCCTTACCTACTCGCTCAACCTTTTAGAAACTTGACTTGGATTAAAAATATTGTGCTAGGTATAGCGAATCCAAAACGAAAGAGAATACCTATACCAAATAAATCGCAGTAATTCGTTAAAATAATTAAAGCCTCTTTTATATTGCTTGCTTACCTGTTTAATTTCTTTCTGCAAAGCCTATGAACTTGTTGTGATGAAGATCAACGTGGTCGGTCGTCCGTCGTAGTCAGTCAGGACAGGCAGGAGAAAGAAAAACAAATGAATGAATGAATGAGATAAAATTGTGACATGAATGAGCGATCGAGTGAAGTGTACGAAATGAACTGACTGAACGAAAACGTATAGGAGGGCTACTACAAAATTAGAAGTTCGTATTGTACCGTACCGTCCCGCTGAGACTAATGTTATTTAATACGAGAGTGACAAGGATAATACGATACGAACTTCGATTTTTGAATTTTGTAGTAGCCCCCTGACTGAATTGAAGTGAAGTTAGTAAAGTAAGTGAGTGATAAAGTGTTGCCAGCCTAGTCTTACAAAATAAATAACGGAAATAAAAAAAACGAACAAAAAAAAAAAAAAAATGAAAAGTACATGACTTTTTATAACACATGTTTTGAAAATGTGTAGATACTTAAATATAAGTTCGGTTACTTTATTTTGTAGTGGTCTTCGTGCAGAGCGTATTGCAAAAAAATTGGCCATTCCATATTGCATTAAATTAAACATACTTAAAATAACTCTTAAATTTGCATTATATGCTATGCATGTTTTTGTTATTACGTCAAGGTACCACATTTTTTTTGTGATTTCAACTTTCAGGGCCTTTGAACTGAAAAGTCACTTTTATTATTTCTCTATTTTATTTGTCTATCAGTCCATCCGTTCACGATTTAGCTTAGAGGCTGTTTGTGCTAGAAAGCTGTACTAATTTTGCATGAGTGTATATCCACTCCACTCCACTTAGGGGCTGTTTTACCATCCATTGATTAGTGTTAACTGGCGGTTAGGTGTGATGCCGTCTCTATTTGTTTTGTTCGAATAGACGGAGATGGCATCACATTTAACCGTCGGTTAACGCCAATCAATAGATGGTGAAACAGCCCCTTACAATTGTAAAATAAATTTCTGAGGATAAAATTTCAAATTGCCTTTCCTTAAGTGGGGATAAAAAGAAATCTCGTCTAAATCAATAATGTGCCGTATCGTATCGTATCTATTCAGATAGAAACATTGTATATTTGCCGTGACCATTTTCCGGATCCGTTTGCAAATTATTAAGCATAAAAAAGGCAAAAAATTAAACAAAAAAATAATATCTCAGCAAAACTTAATAAGTATAGAATATTTTCTGGCTGGTTTTTTTTTCATCATCATCATCAGCCGGAAGACGTCCTATTGTTGAATTAAGACCCCCACCCCCCACCTTCGTAAAATACCACAATGCCTTGCATTATTTTTACTGTAGATATTCAAATAGTAAATAAGATTAAATGCAATCAAATAATAATTTTACATTACGTTTTAATATACTTTTTATGTATTGAAACAGGCGTTACTTTGCGGAGGTCCATATCAATGAATTAAAAGAATTTTCTTTCTCACCCTTGGATCTAATTTCAGCAATGGTAGTTAATAAAACATGCCTTGATAGTAAATAAATAAAAATCAAGGTAGTTTTGAAGGACGGTTAAAAAAATTATTAATTAATTTGTGGGTAGTTTTGTTTTGTTTCATAGAACATATGTGGGTACTTGGGGAGTTACAGTGACAAATTAAAACGGTGATTGTGGTTCGTTAGTCTAACAACTGGTAGCATGGTGTACGATTGTGTCACTCTGAAGATGAGCTCTGGTTGAGTTCGAAACGCGTCAGTGTAGTGTGGTGGTGGTGGTGATAGATGGGTTTGTGTGATTTGTGTGTGTTCTTACAGTGTGGAGGTGGAGGAACTGCATGAACACGCATATTTTGCATAAGCTTAGCTATCGTAAGGTCGCGGGTGAGCAAGGAAATTCTTTTAGTTCATAGATACTTTTTATTGTTATAGTAACTAGTAAAGGGATTATAAATTGTAATAAGAAAAAAAAACTATGAACACGAAGTCACTCCTATAATACAAACTCGTCCAAGGTGATTTTCGTACGCGTCTACAGTCCCAGCAGTGGGACGTATAATAGGCTAGGATGACGATGACGGACTGAAATAATAAGGCACAGCAGGGCTACTACAAAACTCGAATTTCGTGAGGTGCAGTCCCTCTGACACTTATACTATTTAATACGAGAGCGAGAGGGACGCTACGATTCGAAATTCGAGTTTCGTAGTAGCCCTGCAGCTTAGCTAAGCATTAAGTGTATTTTGGATTCACTCGGAAAGAAGGTCCACAGATTTGAAATATAATAGTATTCCTAGTTTTTCAAGTCTGTGAGAAGGTCAAATTATGCGAGTTTTTACAGGCAATGTAAATTTTCATATGTTGCAACTCTAAACAAGCTAAAGAACGAAGTTGAAGTTGAGTGAGACAAGTCGTTGAATGAATGATTTGGTACGATAATGTTGCTAGAATACTCAGAGGAAGTAAAAACATAATGAAATGAGGGCTATCGCGTATGAATTCGCCGCTAGAGGCGCTAGTGTAGCGTGAGGTCTCCGAAATGTCAAATGTCAGTTTTTGGGTGAGCTACGCGGGTTTTTTATAATTAGAATAATTTTGAGAATATTTTGCAATATCTGAAATTAATTATGGCAAATATGCGTTCCGGGGCAATGAATGTCTGTGTTCTGAGACAGTTTTGTCTTTCGGAAACCTTTGTCCTCCCGTTTTTCCGAACAAAACGGGGACTATGCAACACTGTTGCATGCTCGATATTTTTATGGTACGGTTTTAAGGTGTATTAAATATGATTTTAATCTATTTTCACGCCCGTAATAACAGACTTTGAAAGCCATACTTAAAAACCTCACGCAACAGTGCGCCATCTAGTGAGACAAAAAACGATAGCCCTCATTATAAATATAATATAAAATAAATAAACGTAAAGTAGGTATAGGTCTGTGCTAGAATAAAATAATTATGACAGGAACAGGAACTTTGTTTTGTAATGGAAACACAGAGTATCATACTGCTACGAAATTCGAAGTTCGTATCGTACCGTCCCGCTGACGCTAACTATTATTTAATACGAGAGTGAGAGGGATGGTATGATACGAACTTCGATTTTCGAATTACGTAGTATTTAGTAGCCATTGCGAGCACTGTAGGTAGTGTACGGCCTGCGGCCGCTGCTTCAGGGCTACTACGAAACTCGTAGTTAGTGTCGTGCGGTCTCTCTGACACTTATACTATTTAATACGAGAGCGAGAGGGACGGCACGATACGAACTTCGAGTTTCGATTTTCGTAGTAGCTAGCAAGTGTGTAGTTTGTACTTTGTACTCATGGGCAGTTGATCATTTCCCATTAGACGGGGTAAACATACAAGCAAACCTTGTTCATCTCCCTTCCCTCTCATAATAAAAAAAAGTGCGCCGGTTTGGCTCTAGCTGCTGTTATTGAAGTGGAAACGGTAATTTTAAATAAATAAATACCTCTCCCTACAAAGTGTGAAGTGAAAAGATAAAAGTCAGACAGACTGACGGAGTTCCTTTCGTTTTTGTAATAATAAGTACTTATTTATTAGCAACTATTATCTATTCTGTGACGCTCGAGTAAATCCCGATTTAGCATCGTGGGCTCCCCTACCATAAGAAAGGGTAGACATTTTTAATAATTATTTAGGATTAAATTAATTTTTGGACTGTGGGACGTATATAGGCTGGGATGATGAAATAATATGGCGAGCCGTGGTGGCCTAGTACAATGGTTTGACCAATGCAATGCCCTCTTAAGCAGAGGATCGTGGATTCAAACGGGCTAGCACCTCTGAGTTTTTCGAAATTCATGTGCCAAATTACATTTGAAATTTACCACGAGCTTTACGGTGAAAGAAAACACCGTGAAGAAACCTGAAAAAACCTGTGAAGCATTTCTATGGTGTGTATAAGTTCCCAATCCACACTGAGCCTGCGTGGGAAGTACCTTCCTTCGGCCCAAATCCGATTCTGAGAGGAGGCCTGTGCCCAGCAGTGGGACGTATAAAGGCTGGGGTGACTGATGACGGACTGAAATAATAAGAATGCACTGGTTTTCGGTCGTGAAAACAAAAGTATAATGACGGTAGTAACGTCATAGACAATAAAAATACTTTTATAAGATAAAGGCTCTAAAAAGTTGTGCAATCTTACACGATTATAATAATATAAAATATAATATTATAATAATATAAAGGTTGCCTGGAAGAGATCGCTCTTAAGCGATAAGCCCGCCTATTGATTACCTTGTAATTTTCACTGTGTACCTGTTTTCTGTATCGCTTACTAAGTATTTCTGGTGTACAATAAAGAGTAATTGTATTGTATTGTAATGTATAACCATTTATTTTGGCAAAATGGCGGCAGTAAATAAATATAAATAAAATAAATATCATATGGGACACTTAACGCCAATTGACCTAGTCCCAAACAATACATACTTAAATACATATATTAAACATCCAAAACCCGCGAGCAAACATTCGTATTATTCATACAAATATCTGCCCCGGCCGGGGATCGACCCCGGGACCTCAAGTTTCGTAGTCAGGTTCTCTAACCACTTGGCCATCCGGTCGTCAACAACAGAACATAGTTATTATAATTAATAAATAAAAAAATATTAATAACTATTTAGGTAAATAATAACTATTAACTCTCGTCGTAGGCTTAAAAGCCGCGGGTTCACGGTGGAACGAAGCAACTGGAGGTCTATGGGGGAGGCCATGTCCAACTGTGGACGTCCTACAGTTGAATGATGATGATGATGGTGAGGTGAACTAAAGGTTTTTGCACCAGCTATTCAACTTTAACATTAAGGGAACGTGTACAGCCGAAAGAATAAGGGGGGTTACTACGCAATCCGAAAATCGGAGTTCGTATCGTACCGTCCCTTTCACTCTCGTATTAAATAATATTAGCGCCAGCGGGACGGCAAGATGCGAAGTTCGAATTTTGCACTCGTAGTATAGGGCAAGTTCCTAATGTCCTTTTGATGTTATCGAAAGTGCTGTAAAAGGCACCGTTGTATGTTTCTATAGAAATTAATGGTGTGACCGCGTGACGAATCGACTCGGTCCGCCGGTGGCTTTAAGATACGCGAACCGTTGATTGCTTGACCCGCAGTAGAACCATATCGCAGAAAGTTGTGTGTTGCAGTTATCGAGACAGTGAACTAGAGAGTTTATTGAGAAAAGGTTGTAGTAAAGGTGGAGATTGTAGCGGTTTACCTAAAGCTGGGTCCGAGCCGAGACTATTGAAGGATCTGGATAATTTAATGTACCTACTCAGCTGTACCTAACTGAAAGCTAAAGAATTTGAGCCGAGTGCACGCACTTACGTGCTTAACCAAGAAAACGTGAGCAATACTTGCTTGGAAACTAGCCTCCAATAGCAGTCTGCAACTCTGCACTTTGCCAAAATTACGTGTCTGAATGAGGGCTATCGCGTATGAATTCGCCACTAGAGGCGCTAGTGTAGCGTGCTCCGAAATGTCAAATCTCATAGTTTTTGGGTGAGCTACGCGGGTTTATTTAAAATTAGAATAATTTTGTGAATATTTTGCAATATCTGAAATTAATTATGGCAAATATGCGTTCCGGGGCAATGAATGTCTGTGTTTTGAGACAGTTTTGTCTTTCGGAAACCTTTGTCCTCCCTTTTTTCCGAACAAAACGGGGACTATGCAACACTGTTGCATAATAGTTTATAACAGTCTAATTTAATTTATAGTATAATGTAACCGTAGTTTTTAAGCTTTAATGCAAGTACGTAGGATATCTTACTTTTTAGTTGCCTAATAGCATTAGATAACATTATTATAAATGTGGCTATACCCTACCAGGGTGCATAATATTGTAAGACTTATTAGAATAAGGCCTTATATATTTTATGTTTTTTGCCAAATAAATAAATACTGAAAATACTAAATGCTCGATATTTTTATGGTACGGTTTTAAGGTGTATTAAATATGATTTTAATCTAAACTTTGTTTTCACGCCTGTAATAACAGACTTTGAAAGTCATACTTAAAAACCTCACGCAACAGTGCGCCATCTAGTGAGACAAAAAACGATAGCCCTCATTTCGGTACAAACGCCTGCAATGCAGTTTCAATTACTAGCCTTGCTTCCCGACATTAGGTCACGTTTTGGTATAGACGTTTCGGTTAACCGTTTTTTTTCTGTTGATCACATATTCTTACCGCGCTGTCTATCGCGTATTGTTATGGTCGAGCTGATACTCGATTAATGAGGGAGTCAAGTAGCCCTCATTGCAAGATCTATATGCAAAAGCAATCATTTTTCGCCAATGCTAAATACTGGCAACCCCAGTCTAGAAAAAAATGACCATACCCTAACTACAAAGTGCAAAATTCGAACTTCATATCGTACCGTTCCGCTAACGCTTAAATATTATTTAATACGAGAGCGAGAGGGATGGTACGATACGAACTTCGATTTTCAAATTTCTAGTAGCCCCCCAGATATAAATAAAAAAATGCAATATAATGTTTGGTGTAATGTTAATTCACAGTCTGCGAAATATGCTGTTCTGGTTAGTTCATTAGCCACTCGAGGGTCGCGCTAACCCTCTTTATCGTCATATTTGTTACCCGGAACTGAATTTAAAACAAGGATTCTATATCCATTTGACACTGCTTTAAAATTGCACGTTTTGCTCCGGCATTTTTATTAGCTCTCGTTTTCCTTTTTGAAACGGGAGAGCGCTCTCCCCGTCTTTAGTGGAAATTTATTTAAATTCTTAAAAGAATACTCCCTTTCTATTTGCTTTCCGTCATTGTCTCAGTTTCGGAAGTATAAAGTGAGTTAGTTAATGTAAGCAAGTTAGTTTGTTTTGTGAAATAAAATTTGCTCTCGTAAAAAACATTTGAACGTGCTTGTTGCTTTGGATGTAAAATGACGTCTGATATATTTTCAAAGCTTTATTCTTCACGTCTGCGTCTTGTTCACGCTGGACATTTTTATTTAACCTACGACGGAAAAAGAGGGGTGTTATTAGTTTGACGTCAATGTCTGTCTGTCTTTCTGTGCCATCATAGATCTCAAACGAATAGTCTGATTTTGATGCAAGAAAATTCGTGAAAAACACGTTAAAGCGAATTTTCTTGCGGTGGCTCTTAGTTATGTTTGATAAAAATCGGTTCAGCCGTTTTTGAGATATTGAACTTTAAAATGATAATGTCAGGGGTATTTAACTTATCTAACTTAGGTTTTTCTACAGTGTCATTTTCAATTTCCAATAAACAAAAGAGGACCGTGGGCGTAGCGTTATGTTAATTGAAATCTATTCCCTTCGCTTCCCCTTAATTAAGTGCTAGTAGAGTTTTGTAGTGCCCTCCCCCGGGACACCGGGCACATAAAACATTTACGCCCCAAAACCGGGTGAAACCGGTTAATAGCCGTTTAGATGGAGCGATGTATTCACTGTATTCTCTTTAGCATAACCGTCCTGGGGGGCTACTACGATATTCGAAAACCGAAGTTCGTATCGTATCGTCCCTCTCATTCTTGTATTAAATAATATAAGCGTCAGCGAGACGGCAAGATACGAAGTTCGAATTTTGCACATACTTCGTAGTATAGGGCCTTAATGGGAATTAAACGCTGAAGCGTGACGTCGGAGCGAAGCTCTCCGTTTAGAAACTTAAAGCGGTCATCTTGGATTTTCGTAAGACTTGTGTCACAAGCAAACTATATTAAAAAAAAAGGTTAAGCTTCGCTACGCGGAACCGCACTTGCACTTTAGTTAGTAGAGCCATATATTAAAAAAAAAGTTTAAGCTTCGCTATGCGGAACCGCAACGTGCACTTTAGTTAGTAGAGCTATCGCGAGCGATCAAGAATATCAAATAATAAGTGTTTGTTAATATAAAAGTTGGTGATTGTACTTGCATTGTCATGTTCATGTCATCCAATATCCGTACTAAACTTTAAGTCAATCTAATCACTGGAAATGGATGAGATTCGTCAAATAGAGAAAAAAACAGTTTTGCACAGCTCTGTGAGAAAAACAGTACCCTTATAAAGTAAAGTCAAATAATTATTTTCATAATAAAATTCATCATCATCATCAGCCTGCAGCAGTCCACTGCTACACAGGCCTCTTCCGGCACGCCACAACACCTCTGTCTTCAGTCCACCGTGCCTCAGGACGTCCTACACTACGTTTTCCCGTCCGTGGGCTCCATTCGAGGGCTCGTCTGCTCCATCGTTCATCGGTCCTGCGACAGACGGTCAGGCCAGCCCAACGCCACTTCAGCGAACTAATTCTGAGCAACGCTTTCATAATTATTTTTTATAAAATAAACATATGAAAAGCTTGTAAAAAACTACCGATTTTTCTGAAAACATGCATACAGATCTAAACTTGTACATAAGTAGGTACAGCAACTCTGTTATCGGCGCATCGGCATTTTATTACAATCTCAATCCATAACCGACATCATTGCAAACAATAAATATCTGCAAATTAATCAAAGTTTGAAATTATTTAAATATTGATCTAACTCCAGTAAGTAGCGGGCGGGGGTGGGCAAACATTTGCCGACGGCAAACAGCAATATCGTTGCGCCTGCCGGCAAACGCTCGGTATGATAATGCCCGATATCCAAGCCTTATTCCAAAGACGATATAACGTTTGGTCAAAACTAGATATCTATCTTACTCTTCTGCATTACCACAATGCGTGTTAGAGTGGATAGGAATCTCGCTTCTGTGTCGGTTTGGTATCGTTAGACCGATGTGGAATAGACGCGCGGATGTGTGCTCGAAGCGGCCTAGCGCTCTTATTGGACTTTGCGTGTAATTACGATTCTGTTTCGCTTTTGTGAAGAAAAATCGATGGGTACTCTGTGTTGATACATCACGCTTTTTGGGCTTGCTGGACCATACTTGAATTTCTAGAAACATTTTATATAGGTCTACAGTTCAGGAAACTGACTCACGTCCCAAGCCAACTGACTCACCTGCCGACGAAATTATCGTTAAATTGATGGTGTAAACGGGTTCACCCTAGTTTTATAGAATTTTGCGTCACATAATTAAATTCTAATTATTGTCTTTTCATGGAACAATTAAATTATTCTTATACCAGACAGAATATTCACTTTGAAGAAATTTAAGTTTTGTTAAAATTTTGATATAATAGACTTCGACACTCGCCTTTCAGAGCTTTTTCATCTTCCAGCCGGCTCACCGCCGCCAACTAGTTCCGTTTCACCCTTCAAGTAGAACCCTAAAAACACTAACCAAGTACGTAATCCATTGTACTAAGTGACGGAGTACTGTCTCAGCCGAGTTCTTTCTAATTAATGTCGTAACGTAATCTCATTGTCGCGACGTCACTTAATGTTTACTTTTAGATCAAATTTTAACTTTGCTTTTATCTTATGTTTAGGGAACATTGACGATGGTTTCCCGTTAGCAAACAAATTATGCTCGTTTATAACGTTCCCGATTTTGTCTTGTAAATTATCAAAAGCTATTGCAAGAATGTTGTCGGATGCTTATTAGGATAATAGGATAAGCTAGTGCTCTAAAAAAATCTTTATATTTATTCAAATGTTTTGCTCTATTTGTCGATACTTATTTTGATTGCTCTTCTCTACCACTCAAAGGTTGTGGTGAGATCCCTTCACAGATAGTCCGCCTTTGTACTTAACACTTTTTTTGTAACCTTTTTGTATTTCCTTTTTGTACAATAAAGAGTATAAACCAAATAACAAAATTTAACCCGTCAGTTAGATTACTATAAGATATTGTTTTTTTTTCTTTTGACATTTAAACAAAAAAATGATGAAGATATGGCCAGTTCAAGTTCCACGTGACGTGACGCCGTGCGACACTTTTTAGCACAGCATGACACACGACACGAGCCTCGGCTCCAAACCTTTGAACGCGCTTCATAATTCTCTTTTGTTTGATTGACTAAAGAGAAAATACTCGTCCAATATTTTTTAGTAATCTAACTAACAAAAACTTTTTCAGATTTCAAATTTTCCGCTACCACACCACACGTACAAACATAGTACGACTCATGTGTTTTCATTTAAAAAACATGCACTTCTCTATTTTCAGATAAATCAACATATATCACACACAACATACATCACACAGACCTAACTATTACAAACACCACACAAAATGTTAGTAAAAACTTAAAAATAGTAAGCGCTCTGCTTTCTAGGGGGTAGGGGATGTCCGGGCATTTTCAAAATGCATTTAATTTATCATACAAATTTTATAAGTGAGTTTTGTGACGCCACTACCGAGTGTAATATGAAGAAAACGTCACAAAACTGTATTTTTTTTTAAACTACCGGAGTCGATTGCGCTTTTCTAAAATTGAAAAATAAATGAGGAAATGGACACTTTTGCGTAAATGCCCGTTCATCGTTACGAAGATCATCCCTAAGCAAGCAAGTTTCCAAGAAATCGGTAATGAAGACTTATGAGTCTGTCTGTCAGTGACTGTCATCTCACTTATCAGACAGCTACGAGAGGGGAGGTTCTGATGACGTTGTAGTAATTTTAATTGAGCTCGGTTCAGTGTCTGCGAAGCTAATGCCGCACTCATAAACGTCAAACGCGTCTGGTTGTGTAACTATAGATATAACGACGTATGTTATAATCGTGACATTTGGTATAATAAGATTTATTTGAGTTTTTTTTTCTGCGTTTGTCAAAGTCAAAGACGAAATATGTTTATGCAATTTAGACTAATATATCAAGCAATTATGAATGCCAAAAAAATACTACTCCGGTACCGAAAAATCCCCCACATATTTTTTAAAGACATTTATTTACATTCACAAAGACACACAAATACAACAAAACTAAAAAAAACACCAATTAACAGCAAACACAAATAAAACAAAAAAAAGGAAAAGAAATACAAAAATACAGTACAGTGGTATCAGTAGTGGTGGTGGTGGTGGTATCTCGATACAGTGTTATTTTTTCTATTCTTTTGAAGAGTGAAATTTAGCAAGCATATCAGCTAATGAGGATAGTTTTAAATTAATTAAGTTCCACCACCCATGGGCAGTTGTAATACCAAAGCGTTGGTACCGGGGCTAGCTGAATACCTCATGTACCGGTGCTGTTACCGTCTTACTCTCCACACCGGGAAACTCGGGAAACAGCAGCTCAAGTTCTGCTGCTTAGCCGAAGATTTAGTGAGTAAGATAGTGGTAGCAATCTGGACAGATATAAGTTCTACCACCAGCAAAACGATCTTCTATGCGTAAATTACTTGCACCGATCTGACTTAGATATGGCAAGGCCTTTATTTGCTGTTCTATCTTTTCACAGTTTAATAACACCGAATTTAAAAATCGCCAGTCATCTTCTTCACCCATCATTGCGTTCGAGTAAGGGTTTTAAGGTAAACTCCTTAAGCCGTTAAGTCCGCTTTTGAGTGGTAACGCACCGGAGTAGCCCCGCGATTAAAGAACGTCCAGCGACGCGGCGAGCGAATTCTGTGTAAATTGCACGGTTAAGACGTACAACGCATGGCGTTTTATGGCCAAAACACGCAATGTATTACTACAATGTAACAAATGTTGCCGCGCTGTCGGTCGCGTAGTGTCGCGGTCGTATCTAACGTGTGTGTTTCGCGGCGCCGGCGCGATTCATCAGCCCCCATTCACGGCGATCTTTGGATTCAGATGCGGTTTAAGTAGGGATGGGATGCACTTGTTGTCGATGGTTTATTTACTAACGATAGCTCCACAATTCTATGTATAATTTTAGTGTAGAAATCAAATCAGGCGTTTTGTAACTTGAACGCTCACATTAGGCATAACGTAGTTGTGGCTATTGGATTGATTCGTTGGTAGGTAGGTACGAAAGTTAACAAACTATAAACAATTACTTTGCTCACCCGCGACTTTACGATGCCTACATCGATGTCACAAATGTGTTTTAGTGCAGATCCTCCATCTCCACACTAATAACTGGATTAATCACGCATTAAGAATAGTTTTCAGCAGGACCAGAACCAGACTGCATTCTTATTAACGTGTTTTAATACGCATTATTTTTTCGTTCCATATCCCAGATGATCAATAAATTCAATAACACAACAATAGCATTCTGTTGTTTGTTCAATAACATTGTATTGAAGTAACTAAACGAACTTTACCTATATTTTAATTTTATAACGTGGGAACTACCCATATAATTATTAGTATTATATAATTTGACATTAAATTAAAACTAATTATTTACTTACATAAAACGTGGGAAATGTATAAAAGGGGTAGATATCGACCAAAAATAACCTTATCGATGTTAGCGCCTCACTAGATTCGACAGAGATTTAGTCGACGCGTTGTCGACGTCGCGGATTACCGTGATTTCCCGGGGGGCTCGGACCGAAAAGACACCTCGGGCATTACTATTAAACACAGGGAATCTTCAACAACCATCCCCTAAAGCCAACCTTAAAACGCAAAACACTCTACCCTACGCAAATCAAAACTTTGTCTTGGTAGCGAAAAACTAAATAAAATTAAGCAGTAATGCAGCGAAAATCAACCGTGTTGTTAGGGTTATAGGAGTCATGGTAGCCGCAAATGGGTGTGTTGAAGCAATGATTATTCATGGACAGGATATTTGGTAATAATTTGATTGGCATTAACGATTATTAATAGCGAACCTACTGCTCCGAAATAATTTGAGTGAAATACTTGTGATGTATACATATCAAAGTAAAAATGTGTAGGTAAATCTCTAAAAAAAAATACCATTTACCTTTGACTCTTGCCGAGATTCTTCTCAGCAGAGATTTTTCCGAACCGGTGGTAGATTTTTTTTTAAATAATTTATTGAATCAGGCGTTACTTTGCGGAGGTCCATATCAATGAACTAAAATAATTTCCTTGCTCACCCGCGACCTTACGATAGCTAAGCTTATGCAAAATATGCGTGTTCATGCAGTTCCTCCACCTCCACACTGTAAGAACACACACAAATCACACAAACCCATCTATCACCACCACCACACTACACTGACGCGTTTCGAACTCAAACAGAGCTCATCTTCAGAGTGACACAACCGTACACCATGCTACCAGTTGTTAGACTAACGAACCACAACCACCGTTTTAACTTGTCACTGTAACTCCCCAAGTACCCACATACGTTTTATGAAACAAAACAAAACTACCCACAAATATTAATAAATTTTTTAACCGTCCTTCAAAACTACCTTGATTTTTATTTATTTACTGTCAAGGCATGTTTTATTAACTACCATTGCTGAAATTAGATCCAAGCCGTAGCAAGGGAGATGAAACTAAATTTACCTGCTCATTAATAATAGACCCCATACTGTTGTATCTAATTATCTCCATGCATTCTAAAACATCGAGACGAAACCCCTTGCCACAATAATGTAACACTTCATACGAATCGGAGTCCGATAAAGAATGATTTAGTTCCAACAAATGTTTGGCAAAATTCGACTTATCAGGATGCTCATTCCTATATGCCGAAACATGCTCTTTAAATCTAGCATTAAAACTGCGTCCTGTCTGACCAACATATACTTTACTGCAGTCATTACAAGTGAGCTTGTATACACCCGATCTAGTTCCTTTATCTACCTTCTCTTTGTGGTTACAAAGTTTAGAGTACAAAGAGTTGTTAGTCTTAAAGGCTACCTTAACATTGTTTGATTTTAAAATACCACAAATTCTATCAGACAAACGACCAACGTATGAAATGCTACACCTATATTTGTTAGAAGACTGCGATGGTAACACGGCGTAAAGCATGCTATTCACTATCCGTGCCTGCTTCTTCTGAACCAAACTATTGACCATTGATTTAGTATAACCATTCGACAACGCTATCTGATAAATAGTATTTAACTCTAAATCAAAATCTTCCCTAGAAAGAGGTACAGTTAACAATCTATGTACATAACAATGAAAAGCTGCTAATTTATGCTGCCACGGGTGATTAGACGATGCTGGTATCACGGCATCTGTGTACGTGGGCTTTCGGTAAATTTTGAACTGGTGTTTATTATTAAATCTATTGATTGTCAAATCCAAAAAGTTTAACGAAAAATTTTCTTCTAATTCTTTTTTAATTTTTTTTTTTTTTTTACCTTGAAAATAGGTACATAGTGGGTAATAATAATATTGTGTATTATTATAGGTACGTTGATGATTTAATTCTGTGCTGGAGGGGAAGTATGAGACAGCTCGACTTGTTTGTGAATGGTTTAAATAACAAACATGTTAAAATAAAATTTAAAAAAGAATTAGAAGAAAATTTTTCGTTAAACTTTTTGGATTTGACAATTAATAGATTTAATAATAAACACCAGTTCAAAATTTACCGAAAGCCCACGTACACAGATGCCGTGATACCAGCATCATCTAATCACCCGTGGCAGCATAAATTAGCAGCTTTTCATTGTTATGTACATAGATTGTTAACTGTACCTCTTTCTAGGGAAGATTTTGATTTAGAGTTAAATACTATTTATCAGATAGCGTTGTCGAATGGTTATACTAAATCAATGGTCAATAGTTTGGTTCAGAAGAAGCAGGCACGGATAGTGAATAGCATGCTTTACGCCGTGTTACCATCGCAGTCTTCTAACAAATATAGGTGTAGCATTTCATACGTTGGTCGTTTGTCTGATAGAATTTGTGGTATTTTAAAATCAAACAATGTTAAGGTAGCCTTTAAGACTAACAACTCTTTGTACTCTAAACTTTGTAACCACAAAGAGAAGGTAGATAAAGGAACTAGATCGGGTGTATACAAGCTCACTTGTAATGACTGCAGTAAAGTATATGTTGGTCAGACAGGACGCAGTTTTAATGCTAGATTTAAAGAGCATGTTTCGGCATATAGGAATGAGCATCCTGATAAGTCGAATTTTGCCAAACATTTGTTGGAACTAAATCATTCTTTATCGGACTCCGATTCGTATGAAGTGTTACATTATTGTGGCAAGGGGTTTCGTCTCGATGTTTTAGAATGCATGGAGATAATTAGATACAACAGTATGGGGTCTATTATTAATGAGCAGGTAAATTTAGTTTCATCTCCCTTGCTACGGCTTGGATCTAATTTCAGCAATGGTAGTTAATAAAACATGCCTTGACAGTAAATAAATAAAAAATCAAGGTAGTTTTGAAGGACGGTTAAAAAATTTATTAATAATTTGTGGGTAGTTTTGTTTTGTTTCATAAAACGTATGTGGGTACTTGGGGAGTTACAGTGACAAGTTAAAACGGTGGTTGTGGTTCGTTAGTCTAACAACTGGTAGCATGGTGTACGGTTGTGTCACTCTGAAGATGAGCTCTGTTTGAGTTCGAAACGCGTCAGTGTAGTGTGGTGGTGGTGATGGATGGGTTTGTGTGATTTGTGTGTGATCTTACAGTGTGGAGGTGGAGGAACTGCATGAACACGCATATTTTGCATAAGCTTAGCTATCGTAAGGTCGCGGGTGAGCAAGGAAATTATTTTAGTTCATAGATTTTTTTTTGACATTCATAAGTGCTTGTTATAGCCTAAATTGAATAAAGATATTTTGATTTTGACTTTGACTTTGAACTTTACCTATATTTTAATTTTATAACGTGGGAAATACCCGTATTATATAATTTGACATTAAATTAAAACTAATTCATTACTTACATCATCATCATCACCATCATGTCAGCCGAAAGGCGTCCACTGCTGGACATAGGCCTCCCCCAAGGCCTCGCCCTTACTTACTTAAAACTTGGGAAATGTATAAAAGGGGTAGATATCGACCAAAAATAACCTTATCGATGTTAGCGCCTCACTAGATTCGACAGAGATTTAGTAGACGCGTTGTCGACGTCGCGGATTACCGTGATTTCCCGGGGGGCTCGGACCGAAAAGACACCTCGGTGCATTCGCATTATTACTTTCCCATATTTTTCCATCATCAACAACCATCCCCATAAAGCCAACCTTAACAAGCAAGCAAAAAACACTCTACCCTACGCAAATCAAAACTTTGTCTTGGTAGCGAAAAACTAAATAAAATTAAGCAGTAATGCAGCGAAAATCAACTGTGTTGTTAGGGTTATAGGAGTCATGGTAGCCGCAAATGTTTGGTGTGTTGAAGCAATGATTATTTCAGGATATCGTAATTATTTGTTGGCATGTAACTGATTATTAACAGGTGATGTTACGCTCCGAAATAATTATGAGTGATATAATTTGTGGTAATGGTAAGGAATGGAGAAAAACAAAGTAAAAATGTGTAGGTAACATTTCTAAAAAAAAATACCATTTACATTTTCGACTCTAGGTAGAGTAAATCGTACTGAGCTTACCTGATTAGATTTATACTCCCAAAGACTGGTATGGAAATTTTCTTTTCTTTTTCCATATACCATAACGGAAAAGAAGGTTGCCATAAAAAATATTTTGGGAAACTTTTAATCAAAACAGTGTCCCAAAATATCAAAATTATTTTTTGTCACGTTTTTGAGAAATGCTCAAATCACTGGACCAAGTCATGAAATTTAGCATAGCTACATATTTTATGGTTATTTTATCATATGGAAGCCGTGGTGGCCGAGTGGTTTAACCTATGGCCTCTCAAGCAGAGGTTCGTGGGTTCAAACCCCGGCTCGCACCTCTGAGTTTTTCGAAAGTCATGTGCGGAATTACATTTGAAATTTACCACGAGCTTTACGGTGAAGGAAAACATCGTGAGGAAACCTGCACAAACCTGCGAAGCAATTCAATGGTGTGTGTGAAGTTCCCAATCCGCACCGGGCTCGCGTGGGAACTACTGCCCAAGCCCTCTCATTCTGAGGGGAGGCCTGTGCCCTGCAGTGGGACTTATATAGGCTGGGATGATGAAGTGAAACATGGAAGAATTTTTCCCTAAGTATATGATCATCATCGGCGAGGCCGAGTAATGGGAATAAACCTCAGGAATAAGCCAATCCAATATCCGCCAAAAACAGTCTGTTGACATTCCGTCAATACCGTGCGATATTATCATTAATGTTTGCGATGAAAATAAAAACTGTCCACCCTCGCGACGACAATGCATCACGAGCCGACTTCCGCCGGATGGAGCGTAACGAGACCGTTGTCCCGCCCCCATCTATTTTTCTGCCGAACCCCATGAAGATTATTCTCGCATTCAGTTCACCATGGCGATGAATACGTCGTATTAATAATTTGTCCTCGGGCTGTAAACATTGAAAAGGCAACTCTTAATAAGACGGGTTTCAAAAGGTTCTGCTTCATTGAGTCGAATGTGGGCGGGTAATCAAACTGCGGCTTATAATTTCAAAATATAAACTATCATTTACAACTTTTCTGTTCAATAAGCCTTCTTCGGGCAATAGGGTAAAGAGTCATATTCATACAAATATCTTTGCTATGAAGTAAATAAATAAAATTACTTATTTCGATCCTGATCATCCGTAGTATTTTAATGCCCCTATGATTTAATGCTCCAGGCTTAGCACTACTTAGCAGTGTCAGTGTAGAAAAAAAAAGTCTATAGAATCCGATTCCCACCGGCTTGCTCAATGTTTACAAAATAAGACAACAGGACGTTCAGGATTAGTGAAAGATGTAAGCGATTTTGCTTCGGCTTTGCCATGGAAATGTGTAACGCTTCGACAATGAAAGTTAGGGAGGGGTATCGGGTGGTCGGATTGATTTCAAATTTGGTATACATAAGTCAATTGGATCACAATGCAAGTCAGCAAAAAAGCTTGTATTAAAAGTAAAATTATGTATTAACAGGAACTTATTTTATATCCATTACGTTTCTCACTTAGAAACTTTTTTATGGGATTTTTATTTTTTTCAAATGCTTAGGCATAACTGAATGAATATTTGGAGTCAATTTAAAACTGCTTTATGGATGGCATTTTTATTTTTATATGATTAGCAATAGAGGTGACAGCAGCGTGTCAACCATGGACATTAGCTTGTCGAGCACTCGGACGTTTACCTTACCTAATGTTTGCAGAGATGTCAAATTTGAATTGGTGATTATAATTCTTACAAAAATCTTTTCCAGCTCATTGAAATTGTCATTAAGTACTTTGCAAATTTAGACTCGACGAAAATTAACAGGTAGGTACCTACCATGATAGCATTCCATCGGTTTCCTTTTGTGTTGGGTATTGCTGCGCCCACGCCTTCGAATCGAACTAAAGCCTCTTAGGCAAAGCTACTCTAATTGCTACCTTTGAGGAGTGGGCTGAAAACGTTAGTAATTGCCTCGTTATCAAGGTTTTGTCTGTAAAGTATAATTATGTCGGCTTTTAATGTGCGATTCAAAGTGGTATATCCGGCAACTTCATTACATGTCACTTGTTTACCTCGACAGAAGTAGGTATGTACTTACCTAAGTTACCTAAAATTAAAATAAATAACATGTATGTAGGTATCTACCTATATCTATATCTGACTATTTTCTTGCTGTAGGCATGCCTTATATTTTTGACTAACAACGAAGGAAATTTATTGAACTGAAATTGAATTCATACTAGCTATTCCATGCTAGCTGAAAAATAAACCGCTTTTTCACGCAGATTTCGAAGGAGCAAGAGGCTTTTTAGAGCTAGGTGCTCAGGTGAAAATAAATAAAATAAATCCTAATTTTGAGAGCACTTTGTCGCCAATAAGTATAAATAAGGAATTCCCGCAGAGTTTCAAACTGTAAAAATGCCTTTTTGCGTAATAAAATTAGTAGAAATAACTTGGGTACGGCAAATATTTCACAACTCAGCATGCGGTAAAAGGGTTGTGGGTTTAATTAAATCTAGCAGAGACCCCGTGGTTTTGTTACAATTTCATTTATTTTTTACAGCACTGATTATGATGAAAAGTCGAAGACCCATTTTTTAGAGCATATAATATATATATAATTTATGTTTGAACTAGATGTGACCCGCGACTCCGTCCATGTAGAATTCGGTTATCGCTGTTCCGCTTAAACTATGCGATTTCCGTTATAAGAACTATCCTGTATATCTTTCCCCGGGACTCAAACTATCTGTATACCGAATTTCATCTAAATCGGTTCAGCGGTTTAGACGTGATGAAGTAACGAACAAACAGGCTTACAAACTTTCTCATTTAGGTACACTCAGCGGCACAAAATTTGGCCCACGGTACATACAAAATTACCTATTTCTGTATAAATTTGAGGGCCAGATTTTTTGCCGCTCAGTAAATTTGTGGGATGAAAAAAATAAATGAAAATAAATTTGTTTGGTATACCTTCACAGAGTTTTTTTGTACATACATAGCCCTGCAAAACTGTTTGCCTGCAGGATACAGTATCTATGAATATAAGTATTAAATAAGTACATTATGTAATTTAGTTATGTTACTGTGTTATATGGGTAAATAAATATAATTTATTTCCAGAACAATACAGGTCCAACTATAAAAAAGGTATATTAGCTACAATAAAATTAAATAAACTAAAACTATAATAAATCTAAAAATGGACCCTGCGGTATGGTACCAAAGATGGCAGCATTTCCCCGCTGGATCGCAAGACTGATGCGTTGAGCGAGGAAACTGCCAGCTCTTCGGTCTCCTGTGGTATCTCTGAGTCTCTTTGATAGATCTTTGAAGAGACTCAGAGCGCCAGGGCCCCACGGACCAAGGGTCTCGACGCCGAAAGGTACAAAATCATATTCGGCACCGAGACCACTGTATTTTCCTGCTTGTTACTGTGTTATGTATGAGTTTCTAACAAATATTTTTTAATGATCTTTTTGAATTTATTTTTGTTAGTTAGGATATAGAGGTAATCTCTGAAGCTATCGCACCCGCTACTTATAATTATAATACTAATACTCTTATACTATTTCTCTGTATTACTAATACTATATAGGTACATATGTATACTAATACTCTATCTTGGATATTTTTTTAAGTTACTTTATTTCCAGAAAAACATTTGGTACGGAATATATGTAGACCGGGATAAGCTACTGCAAATAACTAATAAGGTACTAAAAATCTTGTGTATACAAGGAGCAAAAAATTAAACCACAGCTCCCACTCTTCATCTTGAGCTAATTTAGTTCTACAAGTTAAGGTAGGATGCCGTAAATTAAAAATACCATTTAATTTGTTTGGAATAAGCTTAATGGTAAAATTACTTAATTTTTGAATGTTGCAGAACTAAAGAAGTTCTATTTGAGTAGCAGAACCTGGGTTTTAATTTTTGCTCCTCTTACAGGGCACACCCGGTATGAAAATGAAAAATGAAAAAGTTTATTGGTTTAAATAATACATTGTTACAATAGAACAAGGTTGGGGCCACCTTTTAAGCAAAACAATGCTTGTGCCAGGGGACCCCGCTCTTCCACAAGGTATACTGGATATAAACCAATTATAAAATTATAAAAGTACAGTTATCTTAATATTAGATAAGCGTGCAGAGGATCAAACAAACGCAGGTATTTATATGTGTGTGTGTGTGTGTGTGTGTGTGTGTGTGTGTGTGTGTGTGTGTGTGTGTGTGTGTGTGGGTGTGTGTGTGTGTGTGTGTGTGTGTGTGTGTGTGTGTGTGTGTGTGTGTGTGTGCGTGCGCGTGTGTGCATGCGTGAGTGTATATGTGTGTGTGTTCACTTAATGGTAAAAGTTTGCCTAATTTAAGACAGTATCGCTTCGGTTTCCTCATAACTTAGCTTTTTTAGCCACAATGTTACAGTTATCTTACAGTCAGAAATTTGTAAAGGGTAAATATTTAGTTCCTTATTAACAAAATTATACAGTCTAGCCGATTGATAACCAAATTGTCTCCTAGCAAACTTGGAATTTGTAGAGGGCCATGGAACAACATCCCTCCTCCTACGGGTAACAGCAGGTGGCTCATACTTTAGGGTCTTATGTAATTTTATTATAGTACTAACTACGAACAGTTTTCTTATGGATAGTAAGTCACTTTCTCCATACAACTCAGAGGTAGGGAATCTATATGGTTTAGAAAACATAACTTTGAGGAGACACCTCTGCGCTCTTTCAACCTCTAAGAATTTTGATTTACTAGCCCCACCCCAAATTGGGATGCAGTAGGTCATAATGGACTGGGCTAGTGCGGTATATACTTGTTTAATTAGGTTTGTGGAGGTGACGTGTTTTAATATTTTAAAGATCCATACCAGCTTTCTAATCCTCCCATTTAGATATTCAATGTGGTTATGCCAAGAGAGACGTTGGTCCAGGATCAACCCAAGATATTTGGTTGTGGAGACCTTTTTCACTATATAACAGTTACAACTACTAGTGTCGTATAGGTCACAGTTATGAATTTTCAGCTTCAGGTCCACCGGCGGCTGCATATTATCATACTTCGAGAAACACATGTAGTTGGTCTTGTTAGTATTAAGTGTAAGTAGGTTATTTTTAAGCCATGTAGCTATTTTCTGTAGACCTATATCAGCTTTTTCATATACTGCTTCCCAAGTGCTATCCACGAAAACCACCACTGTGTCGTCAGCATACGAAAACACACGACCCCCATCAAGAGACAGAGCCGTCAGATCATTAATATATACCAAGAATAGTGTCGGACCAAAAATATTTATTTATTTCAAGGATCTCAAAAACAGCTTTATTTCGATGAAAATTTGGTATGTAGGGGTTCGGGGATGAACAATCGGTCTAGCTTTTTCTTATCTAAATATGGGAAAACGCTTGTTTTCGAGTTTTAGTTAGAGCGAAGCTCGGTCGCCCTTGTGCTTTACTTATGCATAAAATAAATTAATAGATACAAAAAAACGAACGGAAAAATTAAGCAAGCCGTAAAGAAGTTTTTCGGTTAAAACACATAATTAATAAGTTAGTAATTACGTAAACTGTAGGTGAAGGAATGTGGAGAACATAATAGACATTATTTTGGACAGTGGACCTGACAAGTATTTCGATCATTGATCTTCACAGATTCTAGTCACTAACAAAGGAATTAGATTTAATTTTTTTCGCATGAAAGACATGTTTTATGTAATTAACTGTCTACTATTATTTCTGGAAAGTCCCGCACGGATTTAATTGCTTTTTGCACAATTGTTTCAAGTGTTTAATCGTGGATTTAAAATTTATCTAATGCTCAAGGGGCCTAAATCTCCGTGCAACAAGTATTGAGAGCAAGAAGATGGGCCTGGATATATCCCTAGGGATTTAAAAGCTATTTTAGAAACAATGTGAGCGGATAAATATCTTGTAGACTAAGGTTGGGATTTGGATGACTGAGTTACAGTTTTGCTTTCTGAACTAGCTTACTGAATTTTACTAAAACCAATTGAGAAAGCAAGACAATCTACAAACTTATCCGATAATACGATGGAAAAACATGATTCACTTGACCTTTACAGTCTGACGTATAATTTAGGCTTAGGCTGAAAGAATGGTAGAGTTAACTTTTTATTAAAATCGAGCGTCTAAAACCTAAAGTATCGGTTTGAATTATTTTTTAATTCATGGTGGTAGTAAATATATCAAATGTACAAGGAAAAATATACCGGTTAAGTTTGCTTCTGAATTATAAGTAGTTTAAGAGTAAATACCAACCGAAGTTATAAAGTATACCTAAACTTTGAAGATTCCATACAAAATGCAAAATTAATAGAAAAATATTAAGTACTTGATTTTTTCGCAACGGCTACGGAAACCTATCTTAGATTTGTCCGACATGGTCTTGGCCGGTTTTATTATTCATCTACGGGAGGGAAGCCGTGTGCATATCTTATACCTACCTAATATACATATAGTACTCTGATTGACTGTTAGGTGAGATAAACCTGCAACCTAAACTACTAGAGCTAGAGACCTGAAATTTGTTGGACATAAGGATACAATCAGTATCTTGAAGATGCACTAAGAAGGGATTTTGTACGGCTATTTTATATTTTACAAACAAAACAGTGCATGAGCTACAAGTTAAATTGACAAAATTTTTGTTCATCTTTTGTTTCAATCATTAAAGTTAATGCTTAAATAAATTTCTACAGAGCACTCAGAGCGCCAATCCGACTCTGTTTAATCTGATAATATTCCAGCAATGCAGTAACAATTAAAAGATAAATGCTGTCAGTTCCAACGCAAATTATGCCTATAAATGGTCCCATGAAAGGTAAATGTTTTAGCTGTAAAGATGGATAAAGATAGTGAACCCGGGTGCCATGTTTGACTAATGCATTTCCACCATTAACAGGCCCTGTTACTATTAGTCACACGCCACGTTGCTGCTTCAATAAATCCACGCAATTCTTCTTTTTACTATAAATAACTACATTTCTGTCAGTGTATACATGGTGTATTTTTTATACAAACGAAAAAAGTAAGCATACGTTGTTTAAGTGCTGTGAAGCGATGTTGCAATAAATTTAAGTTCAGTTCAGTATTGACCTCCAGATCGTACTTAATTAATTTTTTGTGTTTTTTTCGACGAGCTATGTAGGTATCCCAGACAATAATTTGATACGAGAGAGAAGCGGTCCTGTGATAGTTGTCACGTCAACAAGTGTGACATTTCGAATATAAACATGCATCGCGCAAAAATTGCCCCCTAATTAAAATGGAAAAATTCGCAACGAAAAAAAAATACGGAATAATGTTTATTTTCATTACATAAACTGTGGAATTACGAAAATCTATCCGACTCCTTTTGATAGATGAAGGCGCAAACGCACTGTCTTACATAGTTCATATTTTCCTCTTTTATTATAGCTTTTCGATTTTTACCCGACTGATCAAGGATATTGTAACAAATCCTGATATTAAAAGTGTAAACAAACCGATTTCAAATTTCTTATAATATAAACACCCACTGGATCGAATCAATAACACATTTATCTATAATTCGTGTCTTTTAACTAAATGTCTAATCACTTGTTTCACCAAAATTCGCTTGATTTCAATTTCTTCGTCAAAATCTGACGTTATTTCTTGATTGAAACATGTGTATAATCTGTAGTAGCATAGACTAGCCTAGAGATGTCGTCTTTGTTTATGCTTGTCATAAATTGGATCGGATTGCAATATAGTTTAAAAGTCATTTCTAAACTACGTTTAAAATTTTAAAAGGGACACTATGTAAATCAATCCCATATTTCTTAATCCAACTGCATTTCTCGCTTTTAGACTTCACTTATTATCTGTTAATACTCGTAATATGATTAATGAAACGGTTATTTGCTTGCACAACTTTGTACTTATGTTATAAGCCGCTTTCCCCCTGTGCGAAAAATCTATTTTATAGCCCAAAGCTTCTTATCTTCGTTTCCAGACCAACTGGCGGGTTGCCGGGCAACGCGAAGTACTGCTTACTTTGCAAAGTATCATCTATAACATTCAATAGAATACTGGCAGTTAAATAACTCACTTTTGCTGCCTGCGCAATGAGTCTATTCTGTCACGTCACGTCTCAATGCAACCGTTACTGATACAGCAAGCGCTTTTAGGCTGCACTAAAGAGGTTGCTTACCATTAAACAAGCCAATGCTTTTTTACCCCTGTTGTATAACAAAACTTCCGAAAACGGAGCAAACCTTTCGTAAAACAGTATGGCTTCATTTTCCGGCAAGGGAGGGGTGCGGGGCGCGGAGTCAGATGGCTAGGGGGATGTAAACACAAAACTTGTGCACGGCAGTCACGTGGTGCGTCCGCCGGGGGCGCATCACTCTTAAGGCATTTTCCCGCGCAAAACGGACCATAGACAACCAAAAACAAACGTAAAAAGTCTTTAACCAAAAATAAAAAGTAAAATGTCTGTGATGAAAACTCTTAAGAGTGATGAACCCCCGGACTTGTGCTGTGTAAATTAAAAAAAATATCATTAGAAACTTTAGTATTGAATTAGAGTAATTGTATGTAATACAACAACCACTCTAACGAATATCAATACAAAACATATCAAATAAATTCACATATCTAATTATAAGGAATTTTGTTTGATACTTAAATAGTTTAAACGTAAAATTAGTAAATTATACTCTGGATTATATTGGTGTCTATGCTATCTACATATAAGATGTAAATTTCGTATGCGATATAAACAGGTGAGTTTAGCGAAGAAATAAATGTTGTTCTTTTTTTTTGTTATTTTATGTATGTAATAATATGCAGGAATAAAACTTAACATTATTACTTACTATTTGATCCTGATTACTCCAAATATCCAAGTAGTATAAATTGCTAGATAACTTTAAAATAATATTTTTTTACAATATTTATTTTATTTCATCAATATATTATTTTAGTATTTACGCCGTACCTATTTTTTTTATTGAGCTGAGCGCTTATAATTTTATATTAAGGAAAATAATCGTTTCAATCTATTTTTTTTTATCAAAATGTCATGCTGTCTATCCTTTCAAAAGCTGATGTTTTATTCACTTTTGCTCATTTACATATAGTTAACAACTTAGTATACACAAATTATACATGTATTAAATATTTTTTTATCGGTTTTTTCCGAGAGGAACAAGATTTTCCAGGTTAATTTGCTCCCTTATTTAACACAACTTTCTTAAACATTCATTATAGAATTTAAGTAGTTAATAATTAAGTTCTACGATTTAAAAATAAAGTGAGAGTTAGGCGATGTAATAACTCCAAGAGTAACAAGCGACAGATTTAAATTATACGCAATTTTAATTTAGACATTACAGACATTGAATAATATTTGACTGCTGCTTCAAATATTCTTGTAAGAAAAATACAAATAAAAACAATAATATCTTGACATTTTCTCAATAAGCCAAATGTTTTAGGTAGGTAATATAAATATAACTTAATGGAGTTTCTATTGTAGTGGTGAACATTATGATGGTAATTTTTACATGTACGTAACGAACGAACGCAAGCCACGTAAGTTTTAAATGATTGATTGATATAGGTGCTACGAGTACCTACAAGCAAACAAGCGAAGATACAAGGTAAAGATATTTAATTCAACATATATGTTTTAATAAATGTTAAAATGTAATTACTTTTACACGACCGTCTCCTTGCAACCCTTTAAACAAAATAGCGTTTGCATCTCACTGCAGGACACTGGCCTCCTTTCAGAATGAAAGGGCTTGGGCTGTAGTTCCCACGCGTGCCTAGCGCCGATTGGTAACTTCATACACGCCATTGAATTTCATTGCAGTAATGTGCTGATTTCCCAGTGTTTTCCTTCACCATAAATCTAATCTACTGAGCATAGTTTTTCCAAACTATCTCTATTTTATGCTTTACCAGAGTTTACCAAATAAAACATGATTTATGGTCCAGACTTTTATCTTTTAACACTCTCTTTGCCATGGGATCTACCGGTGGCCTTCAATACTTCAATTACAAATACCATAAATGTTGCTGAACTCCTTCGTAATACTTCGTATCGAGGTAGTGGGGTCTTATTTAATTAATTATAAATGTAATTCACTTCAGAAATGCCAAATTTATTTGGAGTACGCCTGGCCTGCGACCGCTGTGGTTTTTTTAGGGTTCCGTAGCCAAAATGGCAAAAACGGAACCTTAATAGTTTCGCCATGTCTGTCTGTCTGTCTAAGGAAAATAAAAAAATAAATAAAATTTAAGCTGTTTATTTCAATAAAAAAAAACATTTCACGATAATAAAAGCGAGTCCTTAATCCTAATTTTGAGGATTTTGCGTGGCCTCGGTTAGCTGTCTGTCTGTCCGTCCGCGGCTTTGCTCAGGGATTATCAATGCTAGAAAGCTGTAATTTTGCACGAATATATATGTAAACTATGCCGACAAAATGGTACAATAAAAAATTAACCCACCCTCACTTTATGTTTATGGGAGGTACTATAAAAACAATTTTTTTTTATAGTACCTCCCATAAACATAAAGTGAGGGTGTTTTTTTTTTCTTATCCAACCTTGTAGTATGGGGTATCGATGGATAGGTCTTTTAAAACCATTAGGAGGTTGCTAAAACGATTTTTTGTTTCAGTGATGTATTTGCAAAATATTCAACTTTAAAGTGCAAATTTTCATTAAAATCGAGCGTCCCCCCTCTAAAATCTAAACCGGTGGGTGGAAAAATTTGATGGTAGTAGTATATCTTACTTACAAGGAAAACTGTAACGGTTAAGTTTTCTTGAGAATTATTAGCAGTTTAAGAGTAAATAGCAGCCTAAGGTATATACCTAAACTTGGAATATTCCGTACAAAATACGAAATCCTTAGAAAAATATTACTTAATTTTTTCGTAATGGCTACGAAACCCTATTTCGGGCGTGTCGACACGTACTTGGCTGGATTTTTTATATTCGGAAACTACTAACCTTAGCTGCCTGGCACGTGTATTTTGTTAGATACAATCCACCATCCCTACAACTTGGTTTACCATCCAACGCTTTTACCCTTCATTCCGTTCCAAATTCAATCAGCCAACAATTTTCGGTAAGTACTGCACTTGACGTAGGTGCAGTCAGAGCTTGTTTGCCGACGGGTTCTTAATAGAGTTATTTAATAAATTTTAACTTAATTTATTCAATTTTGGCCGAGGACAAAACAATGGGCGAGGGGCGGAGCCCCGGCGGCCCCGCCCGCCCTCACCTGAAAACCTGAAATCACGATCGTTACTGTTCAAGCCCTGGAAAATCGGGTAGAATGAGACGGGAGACTTTGGAACGTCATTAGGTTATAATGCGGTTTGCCGTAATAGGATCTGAGCGCAGAAACGGACTTTAATACTGACTAACTCAACTAACTTAATACTCTAAGTCACTGATCATTTGTTTTAAACACCGACGCAAAATTAGGGGTGTTATGAGTTTGACGCCAATGTCTCAAACTATGAATTCAAAAAATCAAATGTCTCAAGTATCATTCTCAAAAAACGTCTGTGTCCATCTGTTCATTTTTAAGAGCGTTTATACCTGCTGAGCTGGCAACGTTGCATTTTTGTTAGTTTTTCTCGATTATTCCATAAAAATAGAATGAAAATTAAAAATGTCGTCTGTTTTAACTGTTCTTAATATATAAGTTAATGTGTCTACTGCAATAATTATTCGTGATAGACTTTTATTTTCCTTAAAAACATTTGTTCGTTTTTAAAGAATATAAAAGTCTATAACAGAAAATTATTGCAGTAGACACATTGACTTATATATTAAGAACAGTTACGAGTATAACAGAGCACATTTTTAATTTTCATATGTGGAATTATCGAGAAAAACTAACAAAAATGCAACGTTGCCAGCTCAGTAGGTATAAGCGCTCTTAAATCACCACCGCACAAAAGATTTAATGAAATAAATATTACTTGTCCCTTTTTAGGGATAAGCTCGCCTTTGCTCTCCTTTCTGTATTTGTATTTCTTTGTATTTTATTTTTATCTGCAATAAAGAGTTTACATACATACATCTTATCATATGTGATTACTTCTCAATCCTATGCTATCATACGAGTATCACTTAAAATCATTTTTCAAACAAATCTAAAGGTTTTTTACGAATCCAACGCATTCAATATAAGATTTATGTTTTTTTTTACAACCCTACTAATATTATAAATGTGAAAGTTTGTGAGTACGTGTGTGTGTATGTTTGTTACTTTTTTATGCGAATTTGGATGAAATTTGGTGTGTATGTAGCAAGTCATTTGGAATAACACAAGCTTCTTTCGCACGGGATAGAAATAAAATATCGAAATATCAACCGCAAGGTTTAAACAGTTATAAAAATGTACGATGTAATTTTTGGCAATTCCCACAGGATTTTACTACGATCCCGGAATTTCAATCCCATTGCTGGATCAATATTTACGTATTGGAAGTCGCGGGCATTAGTTTTGAATAAACTGGGACCTATATTTTTAGCGTCTAATAATTGTAAACTGCAAAGTTGCACGTTTTAAAAACGTTTAGCAAACACTGAACTCTCCAGGTATTCCAGTAAATCGTTGTATTCCCAACTGGAAGAGTTTCGGTCTTTATTGGTTCGCGATCCCCCAGGAGCGATCGGTCGGCAAACACGACTCAGATGTTTCGTGTTTCGTCCCTGCTATCGATATTTTAAAACAAATAAGGATACATTTTAAAAGATTGCATTTGTGAAGATTTAAAGTTCGAGATTTTTATTTTGAAGCGCATTTTTCTGGTTTTTAGAATGGTTGTCATTGTTTTACTAGAAGACTTTATCCGTTGCTTTTGTTGACGTTGCATTATGAAATATAGCGCCAAATTTCCAGGACACTAAATTCAGATGAGATTTTTGAATAATTTACTTTTTAGCGCTTGTATGCTACAATTCTCGCCCATAGGTACCATGTAAATCAGGTGTAAATTAAAAGAAAATACTTTTTAGTATCAAGGGTAATTTTGTTCTAGATATTTTGGTATAGTGATGCATGTGGTCAAGTCAGGACCTGAATATTCTTTCTAAATGTTTGGCATAAACATTTTTCTCTCCACATTTATTATTATATTTCGTAATTTTAAGAGTATAAAATATGAATTAACTAATCAGACATTGAGGCCAAGCTGCCAGTTGCTTACAGCATTTTCACAAGATTATTAAAAAAATAACCTAATTAATCTTTGCACTTTGCAATTAATGTTTAACGCCTAATTAATATACCGCTATGTTAAACGCGTAGCCAATGAATACTGTTTGTCAACATGCGTAGCGCCGCGTAGTATGAGCTACATTTCGTAGCTAAAGTTCATAGAGTCGGAATATTATGTTTATTAACGATCAAAGACATGCTATTGGTCATTTGAGTGATTAAGTGACTCTATGTACATGAACACACCTGCTAATTCAATGGAATAAAACTCGCTTAAAATTAAATCGACACGAGGCTAAAGAATTTAATAAACTGTATAGATCTTATTTCCGGCTGAGTTCACAATATTCTATATTAAATCGTCGAAGCGCGGGAGGTTGCTATGATACCTCAGAGAAGTTAATAAGTCATGAATAGCTGGAGAGGGGGACGGGGCGAGGGGCTTCGCTCTTTGATAGAGAGAGAGGGTGTCACCCCCAGGTGCCGCTGGTGATACGCAATCGTCCGGAAAAAGGTTCGTTTGGAGGCGATGAGGTGTTGCTAGACTGATGATTTTGACATAGATGACTCTATTATCGGATGTACCTATAAGTTTCTAGAAAAAGCAAATTTTTGTTAAAAATGTCGACTGTACTTGATTGTCTTTCAAACTACATTTCCATACCAAATTTTTATAGTCGTGCCATTAACCGCTGAAGAGTTCCGTCATGCGGAGACGATGCTGGCGGGACCACTTAGAATGCCACTACCAGATTATTGTATTGTCATCAGATTTACATAAGTATGTCGAATTTAAAGTTAATCCGACCACTAGAAATGCTTAAAATTTTACTTGCAAAATTATTCGCATACACACATAAATACACATTGCAAGTTAAATAAAAGCTAGTGAAAACCGTTTTAAAACCCTGTTTAGAACAACAATAAATATAATAAATAAATATCGCGGGACACTTGACACCAATTGAACTAGAGTCCTAAACTAAGCAAAGTTGTAATATGGATACTAGGCAACGTATAAACATATTTATATAGATAAATATATACTTAAATACCATATTAACATCCAAGACCCGAGAAAAAACATTCGTATTATTCATACAATTATCTGCCCCGGCCGGGAATCGAACCCGGGACTTCAAGCTTCGTAGTCAGGTTCTCTAACCACTTGGCCATCCAGTCGCCTAATCGTCGCAAAAAAAACATGAAAGTTACATTATGTTGTGGCACTCGACTGACCACCCCAAACTCGTTCGCCTTACGGCCTCGCGATGTAATGCAACTTGCATAAGTTTTCTTGCAGCTCTAAACTGTTTACTCTGCTTTATTATTTTTATATTTTTCACCTATTTATACTAAATTTCAAGCTAACTCGACGACTGAAAGTGGATCATAATTCACTACCTATCTAGCTAGATAATGGACGTATTAAAGAATAAAAGATCCACTCCAATTATTGCAACCTTGAAGCAATTTTCAGAACCAACAAAAGGTAAGTTATGAAGTAATTTCTGTTTTTTTTTTGATAAATAATGCCTCAATTAAACTAAAAAAACAAAGAAATACTTAGAATGGTTGTAACAATAATATTGTACGTTATTGGTGAGTTTTATGTTTCATTAATTAATACTAATTAGGTACCTATCAGTGGAATTTTGTTGCTAAGATCTCTCGTAAAAATACATCGTTTAATAAAAAAAAAATACTTAAAACAATAACAGTTACCTACTTTTTAGCAGTCAAAATGCCTTTATACTTTTTTTTTGCAAATTTCTGTCAATTTCTTCGCGCTGGGAGTTCTTGAAATTTCTACACCCAAATAACTGTCTCAAGTTATCTACGAATTCCAGCCACTTGTAAAATATTTATAAGTATAAACTGCCATGTTATCGGTAGATGCGTTACAAAGATGGCGAGGGTGTATTGTGTGTTACACTTACCTCTGAAGAGCGCCGAGGGCCGATAAGCGCTGAGTGAGCGCTGGCGAGTGGTCGATCACGGCTAAGTGCCCGTCGGGATCGTAACGCGACACGCGGGACGAAGGTTTCATTTATAGAATCTATAGCAGCCATACTTAACCTTTTTAGGGTTTTGTAGCCAAAATGGCAAAAACGGAACCCTGTCGCTGTCTGTCTGTCCGCGACTTTTCGCAGGGACTATCAATGATAGAAAGCTGTAATTTTGCACGAATATATATGTTAACTATGCCGACAAAATGGCACAATAAAAAATTCAAAAACAATTTTTTTTAGAGTACCTCCCTTAGACGTAAAGTGGGGGTGATTTTTTGTTCTCATCCAACCTTGTAGTGTGGGGTATCGATGGATAGGTATTTTAAAACCAATAGGGGGTTGCTAAAACGATTTTTCGATTCAGTCATCTGTTTGCAAAATATTCCATTTTAAACTGCAAATTTTTATTAAAATCGAGCGTACCCCCCTCTAAAATCTAAACCGGTTGGTGGAAAAATTTGAAAAAATTCAGGATGGTAGTAAGTATATAAACTTACAAGAAAACTATAACGGTTAAGTTTTCTTGAGAATTATTAGTAGTTTAAGAGTAAATAGCAGCCTAAGGTATAAAATATACCTAAACTTGGAATATTCCATACAAAATGCGAAGTCCTTAGAAAAATATTACTTATTTTTTTCATAATGGTTACGGAACCCTATTTCGGGCGTATCCGACACGCTCTTGGCCGGTTTTTTTGTATGAGCCATAAAATGTGCTACCTCTTTCTTTGAACGTAACCATCTTACATAACTAGTATTGGAATCGGCCAAATATTTCCTACTTCAAAGAGATTTCCGTAATCAATTAGATTACGGAAATCTCTTTGAAGTAGGTCACTAACAATTTAGGTTCCCAAAAATGTATGGATGGATGTACCTTAAATAGATTTTTTTCGCCACTCTCGCGCTATAGCGAGCTAAAAATTTTCGTCTGCCACGGGAAGGGAGCACCCAGATAAAGCTAGATTAGGATAAACGCGAAGGTTAGCGGTGCACACGGTGTCATAAAATTTATCCGGATAATTTCAGCAGGGAGACCGATTATTTCACCAATTTTTCACGAATTTCGTTTCGCAGATAACTATTTCGTTTGGAAAAGTAAGGTTTTGCATAATTTCCTTGCACAACTTACACGTTGCATTAATAAGTCAGTCGGCAGAAAATCGATAGGTTCGTTGATAATTAATACCTTTTATTCGATTTTTCATTTAGTTACTGTCACATGTAGTAAAACAACGCTGGGTAGAAAAGCTGTAAGTCGAACGATATTTTAGTTTTATTATCAGTACCCAAGCAGAGTTTCATGTCCCATTCAATCAAAATATTGTAATCAAATTGTGTACCATTAACTAGAACTCTAAATAACCCATGCAATATAAAATAATACCATCAGAGATGCAATTTTTTAAACCGTGCGGTACAAATACAATTCTGAAAATTAAAACTGTGTAGATATCAAATAATTTTCGAATGTTATTTTCACTGGTGCTTTCAAAAATTGGTACATAATAATATACAGATATTGAACTTTATTAAAAACCCAGTAATTTAACTAATCGCATTACATTCATACCAACAACTCGATTAAAAGGCGAAACATTGTTTGAGTAAATGAATTCGAACTGATCAATAGACATACAAAAGGGAAGTCAAGTCAAGAAGATATTAATATCTAAGGCGTATTATAAAATTTATGATCATACTCGTATCATGGACAGGGATATTTGGAAATAATTCCGATCCACATTGGCGATAAGTACTTAGTAAGTATAAGTGTCAGAGGGACCACACGACACGAACTTCGAGTTTCAAGTTTCGTAGTAGCCCTGCAGGCGCCACGCCATTTCACTTAAACGTCGGTGCGTTTTGGTAATGCATTATTGATGCGTGATGAATTATTATGCTAACAATTCTGAACAATTATTGGATTCAGAGAAAAAAGACTTATGAAAAACGATCATTCTGACAAACATAAAATTCGGATTTTTAACAAGTATGGACCCTATTTGCTTACAACAAGGTTGAGCTACGCTACGGGGTCAGTGGGCGAACCCAAAAAAATCATAGTTTATGTCAATGAAGATTAAAATCATTATCATTTTAAGTGCCAAGAACCAAACGTGGTTAGTAAACCTACTAAATAGCAATGTACAGCAATTGTCTTTATAACACTAATAAGTAGGTACTTACACGAAATACGCTTTGCTCCAAGTATAGTGCAGTGCCGACGCAGAAACCGAAACCGCAAACGAAGCGAAATGCTAAACGCTCTATTCATTATGATCTGCATGACGGAGTCGCGACGTCAGCGGTTTCGGATCTATTTAACTGGATCGGGAGCCACCCCTGTCTGACGTTTCAGATTATAAAAGAATGCATTAATCACGACGGAGGGTTAGCTGTAGTTTGTCAAGCAAGTTAGCGTGAACATATTAATGCTAAATATTTTTAAGATTTATGAATGGTATATTTTTATTATAATTTTAACTTAGAATTATTTTTTATGTTTCAAGTTATTATTTAATGGACCAAACCAATGATCAATAAAACATAGGCAAACAATGTCAACAAATTAATCATAGTAACATACAATCCCACTAATATTATAAACGCGACAGTTTGTAAGTCTCTTTGTTTGTTAACTCTTCACGTCTAAGCCGCTGAACTGATTTAGATGAAATTCGATATATGTATATTTAGTTTGAGACCCGGGGAAGGACATCGGATAGTTTTTATCCCGGAAAATTGCATAGTTCCCGCGGGATAGTAATAAATGAATTATACTCAGACGGAGTCGCGGGCAACAGCTAGTAAAATATAATAATGTACTTAAAATAAATTATAACTAAACAACAACAAAAAGTTAAGTATTCTTTCTTGTATTGATTATGTCTAAGTTTTAAAACGAAAATTGTGTGTCAGAATTTGTGTCGGCTGGACTAAAGGCTCCAGATTAAAAATCCAAACTGATTTAATACAGGAAAATAGATAGACTCAACCGTGATTATGATGCATGCAACAGTGGACATCTTGTAAGTTCATTTAAGGTTAGTTAAATTACTTACGGTCTTGCAACCCGCAACAAATGTAAGAATTGAAATTTGGTCTTCCCAGTATTCCTCTTTATTTATTTCCTGTCTCTCGAACCTATCTCAGAAATATTCAAACTTTATCTGATTATAACTGTATCGGACGATGGGTATATTTCATAACGCTGAATAGCTGCGCGTGATCAGTGGACCGCGGCAACTTCATTTGTGGGCGCCACTGGCCGTGAAATGAAGGCGGCGGTGGATACGCTATACCGATACCGATATCTGAAGTGTGAGCAGTGAACCGCAACCCTGATCTAAATTTATTCTGATTTGTCTTTTGAGTAAAATCTGCGTAAAAGATATTTTTGTACTCATAAACTTTCTATTTCCTGGAATATTTACTTGTTTTTAGGGTTCCGGAGCCAAAATAGCAAAAACGGAACCCAAAGTTTCGCCATGTCTGTCTGTCGGTCTGTCTGTCCGTCCGTCCGCGGCTTTGCTCAGGGACTATCAATGCTAGAAAGCTGTAATTTTGCACGGATATATATGTAAACTATGCCGACAAAATGGTACAATAAAAAATAAAAAAAAAATTGTAGGGTACCTCCCATAGACGTAAAGTGGGGGTGATTTTTTTTTCTCATCCAACCCTATAGTGTGGGGTATCGTTGGATAGATCTTTTAAAATCATTTCCTAAGACGATTTTTCGATTCAGTGATTTGTTTGCGAAATATTCAACTTTAAAGTGCAAATTTTCATTAAAATCGAGCGTCCCCCCCCTCTAAAATCTAAACCGGTAGGTGGAAAAACTTGAAAAAATTCAGGATGGTAGTAAGTATATCAAACTTTCAAGGAAAACTATAACGGCTAAGTTTGCTTGAGAATTATTAGTAGTTTAAGAGTAATTAGCAGCCTAAGGTATAAAATATACCTAAACTTGGAAGATTCCGTATAAAATACGAAATCCTTAGAAAAATATTACTTAATTTTTTCGTAATTTCTACGGAACCCTATTTAGGGCGTGTCCGACACGCTCTTGGCCGGTTTTAACCTCTGGAATCGTAGCTCTCAAACAAATGGATCGATTTCAATGCAGTTTTTATGTGAACGCGTGTTTCCAGTTGACTTAGAACTTTGATTTTTTAACTGTTCCAAGATGGGGCAGACTAGGGATTTGATATTAATTTCAGCTTGATATCTCTACGTCTTCCTGAGAAAAAGGGCATTGACAGACGGACGAATGTACAGACAGACAGATGGATAACAAAGTAATTGTATTACGTATCTGTTTTTGCCACCTGTAGTACGGCACCGAGTAAAAAGTAAATAATTTTCTTGGGTGAATAACACGTGATGCACCTTCGAGATTGTTTACAATCTATGTATATTTATTTATGTTATTCATCATATTCGATTAAAACATCCATACCCTAGTTCTCACTCGTACAAATTACATTTTGACCAATACTCCAGGAGTTTTTTTCATGTTAAATGAATATTATAAAAATGGTGAAAGAAAAATTACAAATGATGTATTTATATAAGTAACTTAGAACAGGTATTTGAGACTCTTCTTCTTCTCAGCATATTATTATGTGTATACATATTTGAGACTCTATAAGTTTCAAATGTAAACTTAAAAATTATAAAGGCTACCTACATATTGATAATTTACCTTGAACTAACCCGCAGAAAAATCCAGGGCAGGCCCCCCCCTGAAAAATAATCCTAGATACGCCAATGGTAATAGATGGCAATACAAAAGTAAACAAAATAAATTGTACGATTGTGAACTATATAGGGTATCGATTTTTATATTTTATTATGATTATTATATTTTACTTGTGACTATTATGAATAGGTTAACCTCGTAAGGCCGAATGTCCTAAATTTAGGACTTACGCCAAAGCATTATGTCAACTTCACTAGGTACTTGACGTTAAGTTTCAAATTCTAATGATTAAAATTTAACGTGGGTCTTTGATTTCTATAAAAAGCACACCGTAGGACGTTTATAATTAGGAAAATCCAGTTTCTGTCTCGCATCGATAGCTTTACTCTTTTGTCTAAAATCAATATTTTTTTATGTCAAAAAGTATAAAGTAACTATGACTGATTTACTATAATAAATTAAAAATAAACCTTTGTAGTACTTTGGAGTGCTGTACAGATTTTGTAAATTGGTTGTTCTTATATCATATACTCGTACAGGTTATAAATAGCTTCAACATCAATTGCATACAAAACCTTTGCCTCCCTTCGCTGCAGTCATGTGGAAACATTGTTGGGGGTGCCTTTTGGGGGTTGCATGGACCTCCTGAAAATTTCTGAAAATTTCAAAACCACGCCTCTTTTGCAGCTCCATCTGTGATTGGTTGAAACCTGTCTACGTACGTAGACGTAGGGGCCAATGGCGGGCGAGGCTACGCGCAGCCGTGATGCTACGGCGTAGCGGCGCGCGGGGTGCTACGGCATCGGCAGACGCTGCCGTGTAGCTGCTTCTACCGCGAACTGGAAGAAATGTAAGTTTAAAAACATATTTTTTTCATTTTATATCCCCAAATTTTTTGATTTGTAAGAAAAATCCAAATTCAAAACGAATTTCGTCTTTGTATCGATTTTTGGGTACAGTATGGGGTGGGGTGTGAAGGTATACATTAGCAGGTAGCTAGCTATACATTATGTAATGATGACCTAAGACAGTACCCAACGTTATATAACTGACGTTCTGACATTTAAATCTGTTTAAATTCAATTTTGATCTTAAGACAAGCTTTTTTAAAGACATTTGAAAGTTAAGAATTTAATTCTATCCACGGCTTTTTCAATTTAATAACTCCTGTCTACTATTTCACACATATTCTCAGTCTAAGAAAATTTATCTTTAGAAAGAAAATGTGTCACGAATTTTTGTTTTTTTCGTAGCTTTGCTAAGTATTCCATAATCCAGTTTTTTTTCCTCTAGCTTTGTCTATTTTAATTATGTTTTTAGTAACTACAAGTAGTATTTTTTGTATTTAGAGACCTATTAGTAAACCGCGATGAGACCAGGAATTAAGGAACTAAGGTATTCCATAAAATTTGATTAAAGCAAATGGAATGGTGATCTTTTAATCCTAGTCTCATTGTAGTTTAATAATACGTGTAGTCAACCAATTTGATTCCTAGGCCACTAGAACCGTATCATAGTAAATAGTTATTTGTGTATAATAATCTTATACCTTTACCTAAGCAATTCTTGTTTATATATATATAAATTTATTTCCGGGATCTCGGAAACGGCTCTAACGATTTCGATGAAATTTGGTATGTAGGGGTTTTCGGGAATGAAAAATCGATCTAGCTTGGTCTTATCTCTGAGAAAACGCTTGTTATCGAGTTTTAGCCCGAGCAAAGCTCGGTCGCCCAGGTACTGTTTATAAAATGGCGTAAAATGTCATTACGACGCGGTTTAGGCATCAAGTTAGTTGACTATATCTATTCTTAAAGTTAAAGTCGTTGACAATCTTAACGATTGTCTTTTCATTGTCTTTAAAAGAGAGAGACATTAATAAAACCCTAAGTATATCATTTAAGTATCATTTAAAGTATTATTTAAGTATCAACACCCTATGGAATCCCTTAGCTGAACTTAACAATGGTGAAAAAGAATTTTGAAAATCGAAAAGAATCGACACATCCGTTTATAAGCTCAGTTTAGACCTGCATGAAATCGCGCAAGTTACATTACATTGCGAGGCCGTAAAATGTATTTTTGTGTGTATCAAATATGTGTAAATAAATGTTTCTCTCTCTCTCTCTCTCTCTCTCTCATATTCCCAAAAATTCCATATCGTAGATTTTGAATAACGATGCATTAAATGCCTGCTCCGAATTTCCTGTCTCTAATCCTAGGTTAGAAATTTAGGGATTGTATCCACCGCATTACATGCAAAAACGATTGGCACAAAATTCAAATAAAAAAAAAATTAACTTAATGACACGCGACCTTCTGCCGACATCTACTTAATACATTCTATTCTACTATTTCACATAGGTCCATGGTCTTTATGCTACATTATTAGTATTATTTATGTAACCTCGTACCCTACCCCTACTGCTCCTATACTGCCCCTCTTTGTATGAAGCTAACTAACTTACTAATAGGGATGTTGGCACCATTAAAAAATTATTTGAAGACACGACTCCAGTAAAAAAACATTTTTTTTTGCTTTAAAACAAATAAATAGTTGATTGAGTGTGCGAACGAGTGACGTCATAAGTTGCTATTTCCATTCAAACTCTATGGGAGAATTGTGTTTTGACAGCTCATAAAAAGTACGTCAATCGATTGGTGGTGTCAACATCCCTGTGTGTAATAGTTCTGTGTGCCTTACCCTTACATTAGTTATTCAGTGTTACTAACACGCTACGGACTCCGTCCGAAATAAATTATTATTATATTGTATTATCATCTTAAATAAATGTAATAATTTGTCTGTGGCAGGTGTTAGTGGTACAGTTTGATGAGGGACACCGGGCCTCCAGCATGCAGGGGCTCCACGCCGCGAAAGAGAAGGCCTCAGGCCTCTTCGCCAACAAACCCCTTTTATTCAAGTAAGTTTTTTTTTTTAGCCTGGATGGAAAACGAGCAAGTGGGTCTCCTGATGGTAAGAGATCACCACCGCCTTTAAACATCTGCAACACCAAGGGTAATTGTAAATGCGTTGCCAACCTAGAGGCCTAAGATGGGATACCTCAAGTGCCAGTAATTTCACCGGCTGTCTTACTCTCCACGCCGAAACACAACAGTGCAAGCACTGCTGCTTCACGGCAGGATTAGCGAGCAAGATGGTGGTAGCAATCCGGGCGGACCTTGCACAAGGTCCTACCACCTGCAAATTTAGCAAAGTTTCTCTCCAATACTGGATTTATAGGCAGCCTATTAAGGGAGGTGTTTCCCATTGTGCAACTAAGAAACTGTCAGAGGTGAAATTCAAGAAAAATGGGAAATTACTCTTTGTGTGATCAGACTCAGCATACGAAGGCGTAATTGATAAATAAATAAATAATAAATAAAATTGGGAATAAATACATAAATTATATCACGGGACACTTGACACCAATTCATCTTGTCCCAAAGTAAGCAAAGGTTGTGTTATGGGTAGCAAGGGAAAAACATAATTAAATATATAGATACACACTTAAAGCTAATACCTTTAAACGAGAAATTCTTGTATATATATTTCAGGAATCTCGGAAACAGTTCAAACGATTTCGATGAAATTTGGTACGTAGGGGTTTTCGGGGATAAAAAATCGGTCTAGCTTGGTCTTATCTCTGGGAAAACGCTTGGTACCGAGTTTTAGCCCGAGCGGAGCTCAGTCAACCAGATATTACATATTAAACACCCAAGACCCGAGGACAAACATTCGTATTTTCCACACAAATATCTACCTCGACCGGGGATCGTGCCCGGGACCTCAGCTTCGTAGTCAGGTTCTCTAACCACTGGGCTATTCCGTCGTCATGATGGATGTATTTGGTCAGTATAGACTAATTTGCTATACACTAAACACTATACACTAAGTGCTTGTTGCGATCAGCCATAGCTGAATTAATGGCTGGGAAGTTTACTCGCGGCTTTGCACGCATATTCTGGGATTTTACTGTTTCCATGGCTTTCTAAAAAACCCCCCAAATGCGAGTTCCGTACCATTATCTATACAATGTTAGACATTAGCAAAAAACGGCAAAATCAAGTTTGGTGTATGGGAGCCCCCCTTAAATATTTATTTTATTTTTAATTTTTTAATTTATTTGTGTGCGTTTTTGTGTTAAATTTTAATTCAGCATTTCATTAATCTCTTATTAAAGCTTTCGACTCGATTTAATTATACTCTATCAGTCATCTTTAACAACAACTTTACTATAGAAGATCACCGAAATGCAAGAAATGTGTTTTATGACAATTTAAAGACACTTATATCACGTTTAAACAATATAAAAAAACCTTGCAATTTTCATTCAGTTAAAAAACATTTGTACAATGCAATCAGTGTGACAAATCATACTACTATGACAAAATGTCGTATCTCAAATCAATAAAACGAGGAGTTTTTTTTAAAACTAGTGACGAAATACACAGGAAACATTCGCAAGCTTGATATTTTTTCGTTACACCACCGAAACCAATAAGAGTCGAAAAACTTTTGTTTGTGTGCCGACCGGAGCAATTTGGCGGGAAGTTGCGATGGCTGATAATATTGACAGGCGGATAATACGTGTTGCAGTCGAAATAAGCTCTCCTAGACGAGATTCCTGCAGGGCTGTATCTTAGTAAGAATTTATCGCATTTATTACAAAGTACTACCTTAAAAATGACCTTGTCCAACTTAAATTTTGGTAGAAAAGCACCACACAAAAGTAGCAAAAGTAACACTCAGTTAATAAATTTTTTATCTCGAATTTCAAGGCAAGAAGACATGCTGCGTATTGCATGAGCATAAATTAGAGTATAACTAGGATTCCATTAACGAATAATCCCAAGACACAACTCCGACAAAAAATGGACAAAGTTTGTGTCGGACCAAAGTAAATTTTTATTGTTTTTATTCTACTGGATGGCAAACGAGCAAGTAGGTCTCCTGATGGTAAGAGAGCAAAAATATCGAAAAATCCCTTCTTAAGTATCTTTGATCTCAAGAAATCTACAGGGCGTCTCTGACCATGGAATATGGAATATGAACTTTTTAAAATTTGAAAACTGTTCATTTAATTTTTTTCATATAGATTAAATGTAATTTTTAATGTATGCAATACAATACTAATAATAATAATAATAATATTTCATTTATTTATCAGACAACATAGATCCATTCATTTGTTAGTAGGTGTACCTACCCTTACAAACTAAGTTAGTTCTGTATAAATTAAATTAAAAAATAATATAATCAGTGAAAGAAAACAAAAGCATATTTTAAAATTAAAATCACATAAAAATTAAATAAAAGAATAGAATTAAAATTAATTTAAGTCAAATTAAATGTCAAATACATAAAATTTTAAAATTACAATTACCGAACAGACTTGATGTCAAAATGAAATACAATTCTAAAGTTTACTAAACATACAAGCACATTGGTAAATGTTTATCTTAGAGACGTCAAATAAATGTCAAAAAATATTTGAAGGCCCCAGTACCAAGACACAGCTATAACACTGTCCGATACACTGATTTAACGATTAAACTTTGAGGACCTATAAATGATCTAAATTCAAGTTATTTCAAAATGTTACAAATCCAAAGTAGGTTAGTTATGCGAGTAGAATCGAACCTTCAACTTAAAGCCCCATGGTCAGAGACACCCGTATATCAGCTATCCTTATCCAAATTTGGAAAATTTCCTTCATTAGAATACACCGCTATGACTCTTAGGGGCTGTTTCACCATCCATTGATTAGTGTTAACTGACGGTTAAATGTGATACCGTCTCCGTCTATTCGAACAAAACAAATAGAGACAGCATCACATTTAACCGTCAGTTAACACTAATCAATGGATGGTGAAACAGCCCCTTAGGCTACTACGGCTTGTATAAAAAAGTTATCTAGAAATTATTAGTAAAGCGTAATTGCTTACACAGAAAAACGATGACACTGAAAATGTATAAGCCGAATGATGCTGACAACGTAATCCAAAACGATCAACAAAATGAAGATGAAATTAATGAGCGCAGCAACAGTCGGCGAAGTCGGGAGGAATCGATAAATAAGACGATTATTCCGTAACGAACGGCAACCCTGCTGGGTACAGTCGACTGCGCAGTGCTGATAACAAACAGACATCATCCGGATTTGTGTCGTCATGCGAACCAACTGCCGATTCCGACTCGACTACAGATTTGTCGACAAATCTCCTTGAGCGACATAGAATTGCGGTTATCGTGCGTAGTTGGGAATCGATGAATCTTTGTTAGCGATTTATTTTGATGATTTGTGGTTTGTGGACTTTCGAATTTAAAAAAAAACTGGGCAAGTGCGTGTCGGGCTACGCGCAGTGTACGGTTCTGTACTTATATATGTGAAAAATATTTAGTATTAAGTTTTGATCGACAATTAGTTACTCTATAATGGATTTGTTTTATATTTATTATTTTAACTATTATTCCTACACCGGCCTATTTGTATGTTAAATGAGTTTAATTATTTTTACACTTTGCTATATTGTAGAAAACGTGATACCTTAAATTAAGACTACTCGTAACTACATTCGCTGATAATTGGCCGAAACATCGAAATACTTATATAATTAAAAAATCCCCGAATACAACCTAAGTTATATATTTTTTCCTATTTATTTTATTTATTTATTTATTCGATTTTTTCGTCTCAAACAAAAAAACTGCGCAAGGAGTTGTCCACAAGGTTGGTCCATGCCACTGGTGATCTCAGGGCTGGCTCCTACTTTGCCCAACGCCTAGTCTCGCGATCCAGCGTGGCAATGCTGCCAGTATCCTGGGATCCTTGCCGCGGATCAACTGCGATAGTTTGTATTTATAAATTAGTCTTATTCTCCTACTTTTTTATTAATATTTGTAACTTAATGTGTTAAATTTTTAGGTGCTATTTTGTCAGTTTAGTTATGATGTATATACTGTGTTAGTTTACTATAATATTTGTTCTCTTTTTTCCTTAGCAAACTAGCAAACTTAGCAGTATTTTTTTTACTGAATTCTATACATTTTCCTAAGATTCTAAGCATGATACGTAATATTGAATAGTTCCGACCGAGTGCGTTTATCCGACAAACATAATACCTCCAACAGATCTTGATACAATAATTCGGAAACATTCCCAACAAAAGCTTCAGTGAGTTGGATAAGATAACATAAATGTATCTCGGCTGCGGAAAAAAAGTACTTACTATTACTAATACGAACTACTTTTTTTGATTCAATATCTTGTTTGAAACTTTTGTACCCCATCTATGGGGAAATTTTCATGAAGGGTTAAAACAGCCATGATATTTAGTTTTTTCCCCGTTGCGTAGGTCTTTTGACATTTTCGTGTACAATGGACCTTGTTGCGTTTATGATGACTCTAAATTAATTCAAATGTAACTACAGCCGTCCATGAGCTATTCAATACTCGTAGCATCCCTTTCTTTCTATATAATTTCAGTTTATTACGTTTTATCCATAAATACCACAACAGTCAGTTTGCCATTTGCTTTTACTTATTTAGTAAATGTTCTATAACGTTACAAAATATTTGTTTTGTAACATTTTATAACAAATTGTAGCAAATGTTACACATTGTTATCATGTTATATAACTTCTAAAATGTTATACAACAAAGTTAAACCTCGAATTTGATCTATGGTGTTATATAACATTTTTATACCAATGTGGGAGCGTTTAAAACATGTAACAATTTGTAACAAAAGTTATAAAGTGTTAGAAAATGTTATAGTGTTTTATAACGTTATAGAACATTTATAACAGCCAATGTGGGAGCACCATAACAGGTCCCTTTTTAATGAAAGTTACAAGTGCTACAAATTTACATAATTGTTAAGTTTCGCATACAAAAAAGTGATAGTTATGTAGAATTGTAGCACTTGTAACTTTTATTAAATAGGGGCCAGTTCTACAGGTTTTTAGAGTTGCGTAGTCCTACAGTCGAGTTCATAAACTTGTGAGCCAAAACTTGATCAAAAATATCTGAACACGCTTCTACGTCGTTGACAATAGAGTCTTTAGACAATAGAGTTTTTGATAAAGTTTATAAACTCGACTGTACAAGGTATTCTTATAGTTTAGCCCTGCCTGCCATCTGTCCGTCCACGATTTAGCTTAGATACTGTTAGTGCTAGAAAGCTGTAATTATGTACATACATTAACCACGCCAACAAAGTGATATAGCAAAATCATCATCATCCCAGCCTATATATACGTCCCACTGCAGGGCACAGGCCTCCTCTCAGAATGAGAGGGCTTGGGCAGTAGTTCCCACGCGGGCCCAGTGCGGATTGGGAACTTCACACACACCATTGAATTGCTTCGCAGGTTTGTGCAGGTTTCCTCACGATGTTATCCTTCACCGTAAAGCTCGTGGTAAATTTCAAATGTAATGAATTGTTTGTTGCATAGCAAAATAACATTTAGAAAAAAAACGTTACAATACGCGTGAAGTGGGTATGTTTTTTTCAGTCTAAATCCATAGTGTAGGGTATCGTTGGATAGGTGTTTTTAAGTTTGGCCAGATTATTTTTCGATTTAGAGATCCATTTGCAAAATAATAGACTTATAAATGTTAATTTTTGTTAGAGGCGTGTATCCCTCTCTTCTAAAGCTTAACTGTTAAGGTTAAATTGAAAAAAAAAACACGATGGTTGCATATTATATTTTTGACTTTAATACGGAACTTTACACTGTGCTTGGCCCATACTTGGCCAGTTTTGTGAATAAGAATTATCAATAAGATTTTAGTCTTTAGAAGTTGTACCTACGATATATTTTTGATGGTGTGTAATGAGTACGACGATTATATCGAACATTAAACCACTCATAGCTCCAGTCTTTCTTTGAAGGATAAAGTCCGAAATCACATTATTCGACAAAGAACGAAAGTCACCGACGTTGCTCAGAGAATTAGTTCGTTGAAGTGGCGTTGGGCTGGCCACGTCTGTCGCAGGACCGATGAACGGTGGAGCAGACGAGTCCTCGAATGGAGCCCACGGACGGGAAAACGTAGTGTAGGGCGTCCTGAGGCACGGTGTGGCTGAAGACAGAGTGTTGTGGCGCGCCATGGAAGAGGCATATGTCCAGCAGTGGACTGCTGTAGGCTGATGATGATGATGATGAGCTCCAGCTCTTGGAACCGAACGCGATTATGCGGGAAAAATCACCAAAACAGTAGGTATAACACTATACATATCGTCGATTATACTGCAATGCCACGTAACCAACAATGGTTATTTGTGCAACAAGAGAGCAAAATTGTTTTTTGTTGCGAGTGTTGATTTTGAGTCCCGAGTAAGCGAAGGATTCTATAATTGAATCACGAGCGTCAGCGAGTGATTCTAGGTAGAATCCTGAGAGCAGCAAGGGATTCAAATACACGAGATGCAAAAAAACATTGGTCTCGTGTGACACATACAATTTTTCACCTCAGCAGCGAGAACATAATTTAAATGTAACATAAGAATAAAACCAAATATACCTACCTGTTTACAAAACAAACACATTATTTTTAAATAGAATCCGATTATTAAGAAACAAATATAATAATCACATTTAAAACCATAAAAAAGTGTCCAGTAGATACAATACAAATCTCATACTCATAACATGCATTGTAATTTGCAGAACTTTTTGTACTAATGTCACACTTATTTTTTAATACTGCAAAAAGCCTCATCTTGGGGTCATTAAAAAGGTTGAACAATAAAGTGTAACTTATTATAAATTAAATTATATATTACATAAACATAAATAGATTTGTTAAGAATTCATTCAATTTAACAAATATTTATTCCAAATGTAGAGGCAGTACACGGAATTCTTTTATAAAAAAAAAACAAGAGAAGCGGCTTACGTGCAACGAGGTTGCATAGGGTGATCTCATCTAATTTGGTGATAAAATCGAATTTTGAATAAAAGTCCATGTTATTATCAATCAATGTCTTTACTTTTAATAGGAACTGCAGACAGTCCTTTTATTGGCATAATCATGCCTTTAAATCTTAATTAAATATAAATAATACTGTTCATAATCCACATTTCTTCAACTGCCCGAACACCGCTAATTTGGTGACAATCACCTTAAGTCATACGTACTACTCTAATTGGACTATAACCAAATTACACAAGTTTTAATTTTTTTTTATCACCTAATTAGGTATAATGAAGTTTATTTAAAATATATTTGGAAAACAATATTAATTAGCATTAAATTAAATTGCACGTGGGTATATTTTTTGTAATAAACAATGAAAACTATTAATTTTGAACATTTAACTACCGTGCGGACTCACTCATAGTGTGAACGTACCTTTGTAGAGCGAAGTGTTGTGTGCTACCCTACATTTGACAGTTCCAACCTAAATGACGTTGAAAACGCTCCTGAGAGGAAGGGCTACGGATTAGCCTGAAACATGTCGAGCTAAACTCGATTTAAGACGTGAGTGATGAAACTATCCAATCTGCGCCATTTTCAACCGACGAAAAAAAAAACGGAGGAGGTTCTCAAGTTGACTCGATTTTTTTTAATGTATGACCACGCTTAACTTTTTACAGATAGTTCCATTTTGATAATCTTTTTTTTATTGGAAAAGGTATACTCCAAACTTGGCCCCATAAAAATTTGGAAGAAAAATTCCAACCGTAAGGTTAGAAAAACAGGGGTTGATTGATTGTTCACTCACTGATTGTAATGTATGACCACGTATAACTTTTTACAGAGTAGTTCGATTTTGATAATTATTGTTTTATTGGAAAGGGGTTGAAGTTGAACCTTGAAGTTGGTCCCATATAAATTTGGAAAAAAACCTACCCTAAGGATGGGAAAAAAATATATAATAAAAACTTTTTAACAGAAAAAAATTAATTCCGCCGATGCTTTATACATTATGTATAATATCATGTTTGACTCCAATACGTTTTCAAAGGCTGATTTTATTTTTTTAGATTCATTATACTCACAGTTTTTTTCTTTTTTATTTCTCGTCATCCATTATCTTAAAATTAAAAAATTACAATGAAAAGTTAAAAAAAAATAACTCATGTAATTTGGTGATAAAGACCCCCAAAATAATATACTAACGTTGCTTATGAACTGCAACTTTATTAATTATGAATTATTCAACACAATACATGCAATAAATAATTAAAATACACGCGTTATAATTAAATTTCACTCGTATCTTTAACTATCTTGTTTAATTTGGTGATACCGTTGCGGCGTCAAATTTTTGAAAATGATAACTTTTTGACCGGCTTTCACAACGTACTGTGAAAAACTATACAAGTTTTGTTAAAAATAATAACTGATATACTAAAAATAATGTTTTTTAAGTACACTGTCCACTTTTTATACAAATCCAGGCACTTTTAGTATTTAAAAACTAATTATAAACGGAGAACCAGTTTCTACATGTCCACGCGGCGCCGTAATGAGGTCCCGCGCGAGAAATTTGCTAATATTTACTATCTCGCTCTCTCAATTTGACCCACAAGAATGCAAACGGAATTCTAACTTAATGCTTTGTAGTAAGGTCGCATTTAAAAGGCCTTAATTCACTAGCTTTACTCGGTATCGTGCTTCAAACCATGTATCACCGAATTATGCGTATCACCAAATAATGCGAGTTTACCCTACTTTAATTAAAAGATCGGGAAAATTTACATTTTGGAAATATTTCGTT